>NC_132887.1:8701467-8918967 GCF_030463535.1 Salminus brasiliensis | reverse complement strand
TGGGTGCTGCTGCTGCTCTCGTGCTCCGTCGTGAGCGTCGTGCTCGCGCTGGACGGTTACGACAGCAGCATCAGCGGGGGCATCAAGAGGGACCCGAGCCAGACGCTGAGCTCGCGCACTAAGCGAAAGAGCCTGTCGGTGGACTTCGCCGTGCCGTCGCTGCTGCGGCACTACATGGCGCTGTTCTCCAAGCGGCCGCTCAGCGAGGAGCGCGTCGCCGTGCGCGCGGGACTCCGGATGCGCTGCGCTCCGCTGCAGAGGACCATGGCGAGCCTGATGGAAGGGGGGGAGGTGGTGGGTGACATGGGCGAGAGGGAGGGGTTGGGTTTGGCGTTGGGGCGCGAGGAGGAGGAGAAGAGGAAGAGGGCCCCCACAGTGCTCCACATGGGCCTCAGCAAAGCGAGCCGCAAGTCTAACCAGGTGGTGGTGGAGGTGGGGGAGGACATGGTGCGGCAGGGCTGCGGGGGGTTGCGCGCCACCTCCGTCACTTTCCTCCACATGGACTTGACCAGTGTGATGGAGTGGTGGCTCGGTGCGGAGGGCGGGCGGCTGCGCGTGCGGCTGCTGCCCGAGAGGAAGGCACAGGTCCCGGGGAGAGAGGAGCTTTACTCCGCCGCCATCAGAGCCGCGGACGCCCGGCTGTCGCTGCACTTGGAGAGCGGTAAGAGCAGCTGGAGCGAAACAAAGTTGTGTGTGTGTGTGTGTGTGTGTGTGTTGTTGTTGTTGTTGTTGTTGACAAAGTTGCGTTGTGTAAATAAAACTTTATTTGCTTGGGCTAAAAGTTATTTATTTATTTATTTATTTATTTATTTATTTATTGTTTGTTCACTTGTTTGTATGTCTATCTGTCTTTTATTTGCTAATTTGCTTACTTAATTACCCTCTTATTTATTTATTAACTTGCTCATCTATCTGTCTTCCTGTCTGTTTATTCATATTTGTATATGTTATGCATTTATTTATTAGTTTATTTACGTTTTGTTTGTTTGTTTACTTGTTGACCTTATTCTTATGTCTTATTTATTTGTCATGTATCTCTCTATTTAGCTCTGTCTGTGTCTATCTATTACTTAATTACCCTCTTATTTATTTATTTATTTACTTGCATACTCCTCTATCTATCTATGTCTTTCTCACTATTTATCTGCATAAATTTGTTTATTTATTTTCTCATTTGCATAAATAATTACATAATAATGTTCCCTGTCATTTGTCTGTCTATCTATCTATCTATCTATCTATCTATCTATCTATCTGTCATCTGCATACTTAATTATCCTCTTATTTATCTGTTTAATTATTCATTTGCTTGCTTGCTCATCTATCTCCCTGTTTGTCTGTCTTTGTATTTGTGTCTGTTTGTTTATGTATTTACTCATTTACATACTTAATGACTTCATTATGTTCCCTCTTTGGTTTATTTGCTTATCTATCTGTCTGTCTATCTGTCTATATCTAACTGTCTATCTGTCTGTCTGTCTGCCTGTGCTTTTCTCTCTAGATCTATTTATTTTTTTATTTATTTACTCATTTGCTTATTTAATTATCCTCTTATTCATGCATTTATTGATCTGCTTACTTACTCACTCATCTGTCCATCTGTTTTTCAACCTTTACATCTGCATATATTTATTTTATTTACTTATTGATTTGCATACCTAATCACTAAGTCATGTTTATTTGTTGATCTGTCTGTCTGTTTATTTTGTGTATGTTAATTTATTTATTTACTCACTCATTTATTTATTTGCTCTGACTGTCTGTATGTCAAATTTATCATTGTATCTATATCAATATTTATTTATTTATTTAATCATTTGCTTAGTTTAGTATGTGCTAATCTGTTTGTTTGTTTGTTTGTTTGTTTGATAATCTGTTTGTTTACGGGTTGTTTGTATGGATGTGGAGTTGTCCAGCTACAAATTTCAGCAAACCTCTTAGGCTGTGTTCTTTTCTGAGTGGTGTTCGTGAAGACACTTTCAAAGTGAAGACAAGCTTGTGTTTGCACTGAAAACAAATGAGGCTGCAGTAGAAATAATGTGTGGATAAGGAGATTTTGCTGTGCTAGTGGTGTTACTTTGCTTTGAGTGAACTAATCTGACATGAGAAATGCAGCGAGAAAAAAAGCTCTGAATGCTGATTCATTTATTCACCATCTCTGCACACAGGCTGCGTCTATCTGTCTGTAGGCTGAGCCAGCATTCGGCTTTTTAGAGGAAACTGTTCAGCGTGTGATAGGGGGCCACAGAAGCTGTGAAATATGGCAGGTATTGTTAAATTAGTTATTAGTTCTTTAAGCAGATCCCACAGTGGACTTTCTTTGACCAGGGCTCCCTCTGTTTAATTCTCACCTTATTAGTTTAAACAGTGTGTTCACCACTCAGGGGTGAAGTTCTCTTCTTTCTGCACAGTCAGATCGCTGTAATTACTCAGTCTAATTGTTGGAAGTATTTCAGACCTGGAACGTGGAAAAGAAAAGGCAATGTATTAAAGATGTTAGATGTTACAGGAGCTTGATTTGCAATTTTCACCCACCAGACTGACCACCAGGCTCCCCTGCAACCCATGTCAGACCACCATTGACCATCATTACTTTCGATACTCTTATATCACCACTACTATGATCGTATTAGTTATGCTATCTTATGATTATTATGATTTTATATCATGATATTACGGTCAGCACACCTGAGCAATAGAACAGCTTTTAACTTTTATCAATAATCCATAAGTAGTTCAGACCAGAGGAGGATGGATGGAGAGGTCCCACCTTGTGAGTTTTGGTTCCTCCCAAGGTTTCTTCCTCCAGCTCTGAGGGAGTTTTTCTTTGCCACAGTCACCTTTGGTTTTCTCACTGGGGGTCTTCGGTTTATGTCTTGTTGATCTCTTGTCCTCTTACTGGTTCTGTAAAGCTGCGGGGGGTGGGGTTGGGGGGTCTTTACTTGGCATTCAGGTATGAGAAGTAAGATGAGTTATGTCTGGATGAAGTCCACATGCCAGTATGGACACTGGCATTATGCTTTTGCTGTCCCTCAGGTTGCTTCTAAAGGCCTGTTTATGAATTCGATTAAAGCAAAGCAATCCTTTATTCTTCAAAGTATCCTCATTGTTTTAGTTGGAGAGCTACATGCTATGGCCTCTGGCTCTTCAATTCCATTTATATTTCTACCTCTATGGTGCAGCCATTTACTATGCAAGCATCTATCAAATGCTGAGTAACCTTCCCTGGCAAATGCCTTTGGAATTGAGAGCAAATAGACTGACAGAATGAACACAGTGTCTCTTAAGCAAGGTGGCCCTCTGCACAAACGGCATTGTCACGCAGGGCCTGTCGTCCTCTCATATCAGCAGGCGCTGCTGGGAATTCTCTGATCGGTGGTTTGGGCCTTTGAATAATGTGTGAAGAATTGTGCCTGTGTTCAATTGAATACTCTTAAAACACTCTTAAAAACATTTAAGGTTCCTAAAAGGTTGTTCTACCAGAAGTATTTCTTGTTTCAAATAATGTATTTATTGAGTTAAATTGAGGTTTGGATCATAAACAGTATGTCACTTTCCTTTAGGGAGCAAAATGCTTCAATATCATTTTTAAAAGCAATATTCACGACTCTGTTATTTTTCCCTAGAAAGAAACGGAAGGTCTCTTGAAAAAAGCAAAACACACAAACAACAGTGTTACTGGACAGTAGGGTTGTCCTTTTGTTGCATTCTCAGCACAATGTGCTGTTGTCAATCAAAAAAGATTGTGGCTGGTTGGGGTGCTCCAAGTGGCTTAGCGGTCTCATGCACGGTCATCATTATGCCGCTGAGAGAGTCTGAGAGAGCACAATTGACCATCGGCCCCTTATTACTCCTAAGCAATGTTTGCCGTCACAGGCATCTGTGAAGTGGAGCTAGGGACCTGCTGCTTTCCTCAGGGCATGTTGGCTGCCTGGCAATACCCCATCGGCTGTAGTTGAAAAAGAGGTGGTGGTTGGCTTTGCATGTATTGGAGGAGACATGCATCAGTCCTTACCCTCCTAGTGTCTAGTGGAGCATTGCTAGTGCTAAAAGAAGCTACGAAGTGTTGGGTTAATTGGCTGTCCCAAATGGGGAAAAAAGGGAAAAACTAATTTATAGAGGAAAGGTAGCTTTTAGCCCTGACCCCACTTACTGGTAAAAAAAATTAAGCCACTGCTTTCCCTTCTGATGTGTGTTTAGTCTTGTCTGGTTGTTAGCTAAGGTAGTCCAATTTCTTTTCGAGGGAACAGAAGTGGGAAAGAAGAGATGATACAAGCTTGTCTACTAGTGTTTGCTCCCCCCGGCTTTCGGTTCGTTTGTGTGCAGAGATTGAGCTCCCGCTCTGGGGACACTGGCACAGGAAAAGACACATTTATGTCACCTGATTCACGCAGCAACCAGTATTCCTAGCAGAGTCTGGAGGTGATGGAGGTGTGGCAGTGGTGGCTCAGCGGTTAGAGTGCTGGGCTATCGATAATAGGGTTGTGGGTTTGATTCCCAGGCTCGACAAGCTGCCACTGTTGGGCCCTTGAGCGAGGCCCTTTACCCTCTCTGCTCCCTGGGTGCTGGAGTTGGCTGCCCACCGTTGTGTGTGTGTGTGAGTTCACTACCGCAGATGGGTTAAATGCAGAAGACACATTTAAAGTTTTGCTGTACAGTGACAAATACGTGCACCCTTACCTCTGATTAGCTGTTCTCCAGTATCAACAACACCATTCTCCTGCCACGCTGGGTCACGGTTTACTGCTCCGACAGCTTTGACTTGGCCTTTCAGGGTGTAACTATAATGATTAAAAAATGTTATGTAACAGTTTGGGGTTTTTGGAATCCTTCTGTTTTCCAACTGTTCAGTTTTGGTTATGCCAGGTTTTCTTTTAAAAGAGGATTAACAGTGATTTGGACTGTCAGTTCGATGCACCAAGCTCTCGTTATTCAACTGTGCAAAGGAAAATATAGTTGGACATTCCACAGCCTCTTAATAATGAATGTATGCACAATGGCTTAAACTTCATGCAGGCTATGCAGGCTCTCTGTTAGGTAACAGTGATGATGTTATGGCATAATTTGGATACAATGAATTTTTAATGTCCTCTACAGTAAATGATTTGCTTAAATTCCTGAGACGATATATTACAGTATGAATCATCTACTCCGGGACAAACTATTGACTGCAAGATGACTCTACTTTTTCTTTCTCCAGCGGAGATCATGCGTAGGCTTGTAGGCTTCCAGGCTTCCAGGCTTCCATAATGGTACTGCTACTCTTGCTGAGTGAAGTGAGTGTATTAAGGAGGTCCGTGTACTGTATGTGCTTTCATTACAGGGGTGGTGGTTTAAGGTTAGAGGTTATTCCTCTGATGGTCTTAAGCATCTGAAGTCTATGAAAGTGCTGATACATCATTACAGGGGGAATGTAACATTTGTCGGTCCTGAGAGTAGAGGGTTTCGAAGATTAAACGTCCTCCCCTGTGGAGCTTTCCATGACGTTTTACAACTGAATTGCCTTCCTCACACCGGTATACTATTGATTCTTACTTCTACTTCAGCTAATCTTCACGAAGCACAATCCAAAATCTGCAGACATGCTACAAAACCGTGAGGTATACTTGACAGAATGACATATCTGGGAACTAACTTATTCTGGCTGTTAGATAAAAGAGGATGAGGATGCAGATTCTGCTTCACACGGAATGGGTTTGCTGGTCGGGCTCTACAAAAGGCGTGCAATGCACAGGCGTTTGGCTGTAAACCCGAAATAGTGTTTAAATTTTTGGATCTGACAGCAACAGTTGTTGTGTGAGTGGGCTTGGAGTTGGCCCCCAACGGATAGGCCTCTCTTGAACACAGCTCTCTCCTTCACTGAATAAAAGAGAATCAATAACATGCCTGGTTGGCACAGTTTATCTCCTTCTCTTCTGGGGTTCGCAGTCGAACTTTTGCATCTCAACAGTGGTGTACTTTAACCTCTCTAGGCCATTCATAATGCAACTGCTGCACTGTGCAGTTGCATAAGGATCTCTGAAACGCCAGTCTTATTGGAATTCGCTCAGCCTTTATTTGGCCGAAAGCGATGCATGCAGTTTCGCTCGCTGCCAAGTGCGCCTTGGCTAGTGCTGCCAGGGCCGCCTTGACTTTTGTGCACCGAGCATCAAGTGTGGCTTAGGACATGTGTTGTAGGATTTGTTTGGAAAACATAAGCCTATTATCTGTGTGTGTGTACGTGAGGCTTAGAGAGGAAATCATTGCTCTATGAAAAAATTGTGAGGCTTTTTGCCTTGATGTCGGCAACACAATAATAATTATAAGATTAACATTTTAAGACAAATAAGAGATATGTGGAGCCACCAAAGGAACCGATCCTATAGTGTGAGTTTTATTTGAGAAGCTGTATTTGACGTTTTCTCTGTTGGTGTGGTGCTATAATTATCAGACTGCTGTTACTAAACCTGGCCCCGTAGCTGCAGAGCTATGTATAGGCATCTAACTGACAAAATTTCAGAGTCAGATATTCTGATGTGTCAGTGCTTTTGCACATACAGATGCTCATTGATGCACTTTCCTGTGCATTTGCACAGCTTCAGGAAACTTCACGGAGTCTTCGAAGTTGGAGTTTGGAGATTTCGTTTTTTTCATTCATTTTTTTGTTGGTCATATTGTCAGGGCTCTGGCCAAGCGTGGCCTAAAGCGTGTGTTTATACTTGTCAGCTTTGATTTGACTAAAATTATTAGATTAAATTGCTTGGTTAGTCTGGTTCGTGTGAACGCTGTTATTCGAACTCTGGTACGCACTAAAGAAGTGGGCCGAGACCAACTGACCAGGTGAGGTGGGTCTTGGTCCGTTTCTAAATGAAGTATGGCGCGGTCCGTTTGAATTATGAAGACAATACCAATCAAAGGCATCTTAACGAACCAAGTGCAAGACAGCACAGGGTCACTCCAGCTTGCAAACTCTAGTGTCAACCCTTTTTAACTTCTGTTTGACGCGATAGTTTAGCAGGGCTGTGTCCCAAACCACACACTACCGCACTACTACACAGTGTTTCACAACTAGCCACCATAGAACAGCATTCATTGGTGTAGTTGCCTCAGTATGGGAAAGACATGTGTGAGTTGGAATGCAGCCACTGTAATGTTACATTTTACAGCTTTAACGAACGTCCTTCCGTAAATATCAAGACGAGGTGATTTAATCCAGAGTCCAGGGTCCAGAGATTAGATTTGAAAGTTTTTCATTATTTCTCCCTCGTGCAGGACCCGTGGACACACTTTTGAGATGGCCCCTTGTATCACTGACTTGAGCACAGTGATAGTGGCTGTTTTGCATGAGTCCATTCAAAATCGGCTGTCAGCAGTTTTCTTGGAGTGAGATTTATGCCGATAAAGACCTACATATGGCCTCAGAACATATGCACCAGTAAATACAGACACAGGTACGTAGTGCTGGGCGATATGAACTCAAATCAATGTCACAATTAATTTAATTATGATTAATTTAATGAACGACAGACACAGCATTTTTATTTTGGTACAAGCAGTTGTCTCTGTGTTTAAGTGGGTACAGAAACTTTGCTACTGCTTCTGTCCTTCCTTCCCTTCCTACTGCTCTTCTCCCCGGATTAATGTCCCGGATGAATGCTTAGGAATCGAGGAAAGGAGCTGGAGGAACGGGGAGAATGAGCAGTAATTGGGGAAATGGGACAGCTGATCCCTTTCAAATATGATGTTGACTGCTGATGAACTGAGCCTATCACAGCGTTCGCCTTCAGCACACCCCTAATACTCCCTAGCCAATGGCAGTTGCTGCACACTCAGTCCATTCACTGGTGTTAATTATGAATTGTTTAAACACCTGCTCATTGCAAAGATACAGGGAACAGTGTTTTCTGACTATACTTCTTGCTTATGTTTTGATGGCAGTTAATGCGTGCACATAGTCTTTAAAAGACTTCCTGGCTAGCATACTCTGGTGTATCCTCCACTGGAAGCCGCATCGTTGGGTATTGTAAACGGCTTCATTCGTCTCCCCCTGTATTTGGACAGGCAGTGAGATGGCGTCACAAAACCAGTTTCTGGGTCACGGAGGAGAGGAGGAGGATTGCATGGAAAAAAAAAAGCAGTAACTTTTAGGGTGCATCCCTTGAGACTCCTCCATGTTGCTTCCTTGGGGTGGCGTCAGGTGACTACACACGTGGTAGTACGCTTTTAAGGAATCAGTATATGAACACACACAGTGAGGTAAGTAATTATTAGTGAGGAATGTTTTTAGTGGCTCAGCAGTTAGAGCACTGGCCTGTTACTAACAGGGTTGTGGGTTTGATCCCGGGCTCAGCAAGTTGCCTTTGAACATTGCGCTGCAGTGGCTGCCCACCGCTCCGGGCACGTGTGCTCACTGTCACTGAGTGTGTTTACTCACTTGGGTGGGTGTTCAGATGGGTTAATAATAGAGGCCAAATTCCAGCTGTGTCCAACATAAATGTAAATATGGGTGTCCTGTCTAACTTGAGTCAGATTTATTTATGAATTTACCTTCATTTTTTTAAAGAATTGTCTGATTACTGCCTGCGTTTAGCTTTTTGGTCAATAGTGATGTATCTGCATGGCGTACAGCTCACTGTCCACGGTTCGGGACTTATATGCTCATAAACTTTTAACCAGAATAAGCAAAAGTCACTAATACAAACAAACAGACTGTGTCAAAAAAATAGTCACTAATATAGAAAGACCATGTCAAAATAAAAGTCAATAATGCAAAGAATGCAGTAACATAAAAATCTTGGAAGCTAAAACTGAACTTCTCTCACATTTGCCTCCAATTTTTTGCTCATCCAAAATGTTACTCAAAAACCGTGATTTGATCCGAACTGTGAGTTTTGTGATCCGTTACACCACTACTGGTCAAGTCTTGTTATGGTTTTTGTTATGGAGTGCACTGTTCAGTTTGCGAGTGGTCCCTCAGTGGCTTTCTACTTTATCAGTATCAGTCATATGCATTCAGAGGTTACTTTGGAGTGGAACAAGGGCTTGTTAAAATGTGTGAGAAAAGGCATGAGTGTGGCGTGAGTGTGTGAGATTAGAGCTAGTCGTGTGAGTCTTACAGCTGCATGCGTGAGAGTTGGCAGCCGTGGTAGGGTATCAGTTTACCCAGCATGTAGAAAAGTTCAGTCATGTTCATGTGTCAGATAACTAGTGTCTTGCCATGATTTGCATGAATAAATCAATAAATGAATGAAAGATTCCTAAATTGGCAGTAAATGAGGTTTTGCTGTGGCTGGGGGCTGTTCCCATGGTAACTCAGCTAACAGGATACAGGCCTGTTGCGAGCCATCAATGTTTGTTTCCTTTTTGATTGCAGTGTTGACATATACACTTGAGTCAGATAGAGGGTATGCGGTGACGCCATGGGAAGTGAGAGGTTTTACAACAATCAGTTGGGTCTCGACACTTGGCGCTTGTATCAATCAAACCCTAAAGCAGAAATCAATAATGAGCTGAATAACACGCAAGTTCATTATTCATGTATTTCTATGATCAATAGACTTAAGATGTCATGGATTACATTTTACTCAAACCCCTGAGAGAGCTTCTGAAATCACTTCTCTCTTAAATATCAGATGGGAATGAATTCATGAACTCAGATGTTTGTGATAGTTGAGGAAAAAATTAATTAACCCCAATGTAATGTTTGGAATTCTGTAGCAAAAAAACTAATAAATATGAATAAATATTTAACATTGCTTTTATGAAGATTGCTTCTTAATGAGTGTTCTTTATTTGTTGAGGACTATTACTGACATGTTTCAGGAATTCTCTACTGAAGCCGATCTTCTATAAAACATCATTAAAAGTACCCTTCCATTTAATCATGTTTTATAGAAGACAATTTACTATAATATTTCTATACGCTCTCCTTCTTTAATTGGTGTTGAAGGCTCTAAACTTTTCCTCCATATAGATCATAATTTAGTCAAGTTCTATTTACAGTAATTTGGGATTTCAGTTTCTTCGTAACAGTTAAATCATGAGTCAGCAAGTGAGCAGTCAGTTCTTGATTGTGATAAAGTAGGAAAAATGGATAAGCATTTGGATCTGAGCCACTTTGACAAGGACCAAATTGTGCAGTCTAGACCACTAGAGTCAGAACATCTCTAAAACGGAGATGCGGTGGTATGCAGTGGTCAGCACTAGGGTTGGGCAGTATTTATTTTTACCGTAAGTATTACTGCTGTATACGATATTACCAGGGCTGGGGGGTTCGGGGGGCTGTAAGTTGCACAAATAGCACAAATGGTCAAATCCAAAGTTCAGTTAGTACAGTTATCCAGCACGCTAAACACCACAGCTAACTGAGGCTCAATTCACACACGTTTAAATTGAGGATAAAGCATTGTACCTAAGAGCGCAGAGCCCAGGGAATGGTCTTGGGAGTGCTTTCGACTGTTTTCAGGCATATTTCTCCCCCACCTGTTTTCAGAGCGTGACATCGCCAATCAGTGAGCTCCCACAGCGCCCCCAACCTGTGGCTCTTTGAAATGCACCTGGGGGAATAAGCTTATTTGGCTGTGATCTAGAGACACACAGAACAGAAATCTGACCCATCAGACACGTTTTCATTTTGAACCTTTTTCAATACAACGGTACATAGCATTAGTGTTATCCCCCCCAACCCTAGTCAGTACCTACCAAACGTGGTCCAAGAAAGGACAAACAGTGTACCAGTGACAGGGTCATGATTTCCCAAGGCTCACTGATGCTCAAGGAGTCCCCACCTCACAACTTACAGTACTGTTGCTAATATCTTGGTGACTATCTTCAGAGATCTTCTGGAGTCCAGGCTGGCTCGATGGGCCAGAGCTGGTTTGGAGGTGCAAAGGGAACCTACTCAATATTAAGCAGGTGGTCTGGGTGTCTATTAAATTGATCCCGCTTTAATTGATGGAAACATATAATCAATAGACTTCAATAACTTTTCAATAAACACATGCAGCTGCAACTACAACGTGACGTGTGTCAACCATAATTAAGAACTATTGTGCTACTGGACTGAACGGCCCTATTTTTTGATATCTAATCAATGTGTCTGGACCTCTTTCTCACCATGCCCGCAGTTCTCCACAGCTTACCCTGAACTGTACTCTACTTACCGTACAGGCACTCAAAGCTCCATTTTTCTGTTTATTTTTTTTCTCTGCCTTATTTCCATTCTGTATTTCCTGTTCCTGTCTTTTTTAAGCACTGTTTTATTTATGAGTTCTCTTCGTAAAATATCTGAGTTAAAAAAAAAAAAAAAAAAAACTTTGCCGAAATGTATGTTTAAATTAGTCTTTCAGTAAGAAGAACTCGAACAGCATGTCTTTGCACAGAGGAGTAAACATTTCACTGTCTACTTAAAGACTTACAAAGCAACTGTTTCTGGTATTCTGAGTGCTGACATTTCGCATAGCTGCAAGTCTTCATCACTTGAGTGACACCCAATGAGGTGAAGCCAAACAAATTCATTTGAACATAGTTACAGCAATTTCAGCAATTTACCAAATTCAGCAAATCCCCAGGGAGGTGTGGAGCACATGTAAGAGGCGCAGTTATGGTCTTTCTTCGTTCAAAGGCGTCCGTCTTTATGGGGCTGTAATGCTTGGCTTTGCCACTGACACAGACAGATAAAAATCAATGCATCTTAATGAGCTGCCCTTCGAACCTATCACCATCTATCTACAATGCTAATATGCATGAGTGCCCTCTCAAGGGCTGTCTGCAAATAGGCTTATTTGATGGCACAAATGCATTGCCTGAGCATAGCATGATATCAAAGCTATGGGAAATGAAAACAGACCAGCGGTGTTTCTGCTACTGTAGTGGGCAGATCTGATTGACTTTCCATAGCACAGTGCATCTTGTGCCCCGGACAGCCTGTCCCATTAGTTTAGCTCTGTTTGCTGCTATTATGGAAGATCTCAGTGTATACATTTCTCTGTTTCTTCACAGTCTGGAAACAAACAAGTAGATGGATGGATGGATGGATGGATGGATGGATGGATGGATGGGTGGGTTGGATAGGTAGATGAATGGGTGGGTGGGTGGGTAGCGGATGGATAGTTGGATGAGTGGGTGGATAGATGGATAGGTCATGCACAGGTGGTTATATTGAGTACCCTTTTTAAAAGAATGGTTCTTTGAGCGATGCCATAGAAGAATCACTTTTGGTTCCATAAAGAACCATGAGCCTTATTCAATACTTCATAGCAATAGAATAGAATAGAATTTCCTAAATTTGTCTGTCAGATTCATGATCATTTTTTTGTACCACAGAATAGTTCAAAGCTCTGCTCTTATAATGACAGATACCCATTGTCTTTTTAAATTTAACAAATCCCAAATAAGAAAACATTGTTGAATGTCAAAGTCTGGAGAACCTTGTATAGGTTTGAAGAACCTATAAGAACCAAAAGTGGTTCTTCTATGTATCGCTTAGAAACTATTTAAATGGTTAAAGAGCCATTTAAGCACTCAAGAATCAAAAGTACTAAAATGAACTTAAAAACAGCTTAAAAAGACTTTGGTTGAAGTAACTGTCTCTAGTGTCCAGAGAAGAAGGCTTTCTACTAGATTTTGAAGCATTGCTTTGATTGCATTTAGCGACAGGAACTTTAGTGAGGTCAGGATGTTGGATGATCACCACCCTACCTCATCATCCTCAACTCCCCAACTCGTTCTAAAAGTATTGGATGGAGCACCACTAGGGCTGGGCGATAAAATAAAAATATTTAAAGACTAAAGACTTTTTTAGCGATACACAATATTTATCATGATACATGTAAACAATAGTAGCGACTGATTCTTATAAACTACTATTCAGATACTCTCCCGTACTGAGTACAGTGATCTTTAGTCAACATCTGCTGCTCTTCATCTAATTAATCCAGTCTAATAACACTGTCCGTAATGAAACCTGCTGCTGATCAGTGTTTATTAAGCCCTAAAAGTATCCTCCATATGCCTAGAAAAGAATATTATTTATCACGAGAACAAACTTTATCACAATATGATAAAATATCGTCATATTGCCCAGCTCTAAGCACCACCCATCATTCTAGAAAAGACAGCTCCACTGCTCCACAGCTCAGTGCTGGGGTCTTTATACCCCTCTAACCTGGTGCTAACCGTCAAAGTGCCAAAAGGTTCATTGTTAATCTGCCTTAGAGAGTTCTAGTCTATTGGCAATAAATCTCGACAGGGACTAGACAAGCTGTGTGTTTATTTGCATTGCAACGTAAAATAGCTGAATGCATCCATTTGAAGGGGTGTCCACAAACATTTGGGCATATAGTGTTAGTAATCCAAGTAAAACCAACACAAGCTTGTCAGGAATGAATGAGGGGACGCTGTAAATAAACTCAATTATAATTTCTGCACCAGCTTGAAACAAACACGGTCTCTGCTCTGCTTTTTGGTCTCTCGCACAGCTGAGCGCATGCAAAGCCGTAGAGAATTTGCAGAACCACCCGAGCACACTGGATGGGGTGTTTGTGTAAACTGCACGCAGTTATACAGATTCTGCTTTAGCGATTCCACTGAGAGACATGATTACGTATATTGAACTTGACTGGCACAGTTTTTCACTTGAGAAAATTATTTACTGACTGTTTTCAGAGTCGGGGAATTTAGCAACATGCACTTCAGCTTGATTTTCCATGATTATTTCTGTAAAGGCTTCAATTTGAACATATTTGGAACGAATATACATCTCAGCACTGACTACCCACCATGCTTTTCTGCTGTCATTACTTTTATTGATCAAGAAGTAAATGTGGAAAAGTTATATAAAAAAAAAACACTCTATGTAACTCTATTATTTATTTATTTATTTATGCATTTATGTATTGCAATCCAGTTAGAATGATTAAAATGTTTATTAACATCCAATCTGCCTATTTATCAGTGAGCAGAAGACCTGGGAGACTTCGCTATCACACCCAGTGGAGCTCTAATTACCATTTGTAAAGAAGCTGAATCAGAGGAAGACGAATTGGCCGCTTGATATTAACGTCAAGGTTACAAGCGTTTCATCACCTTAATTGATGCAAGATGGGAATATTCAATTCTTGATAATTTTCAGTGGTTGTGAGGACCAGTTTTTTTTTTTTTTTTTCCTATAATTCAAGGTGACTTTAGCGTTGTTCTCTGGCTTTATACCTGCAATCCCCAAAGCAGTAGGGTATTTATGCAGTGGGGCATATTTAACCCCCCCCACCCATGAGCTTTTGATGAATTGCTTTGTGCAGATCATGTGCAGATCAGCATTGTGCCGCTTAAAGCTAGACATGCAAAGGAAATACCTCCTATATGTCGAGGTGGTTGTGAGGGGGAGAGAGAGTGTGATCCCTAAGCTTTTAATGTACTCCTGTTGTGATATAAGTAGATACCGCCACATTACTCACCGGATTTCAGCGGGCTGTCAAGTATCACTCATCATAAAAACAACCCTTGTGAGAAATATTGTGCTTTTACACAGGACAGGACAATTACTTGCTTCCATTACACACTCCATATGCCTACATTAAGCATATGCTGATATCAGTAATGCATTCTGGAAGGTCCGATAGCTGGGAGTTGTGTGCCAGAGGGCAGTGTTTCAGGTAAAGCAAGAACCAGCCTCCGCACTGCTAAAGCAATGCTGCAGTAGGTAACTGATGGTGCACTGGACTGTGCCGGACAATCAGAGGATAAATGATAGGATTTGAGCAAAATTGGCTCAAGCTTGGCCAAGTTTCAACCCCGGCGATCATATAATTGTATGAGTAAGTATTAAATGATGGAAAAAAAAAATCCTGCCACCAATCTCTTTATGCAAGACTAACTGTTAACTGATTCTCCAAATGTATCTGCCACACTTTCTCCTCCACACAAGGGAAGCAGAGGGAATATTTAGATTAATATTCTGTGAGTCAGCTCACACCCAGCTCACAGAGAGAGCGAGAGAGATGGCAGGGAGACAGAGGTGATAAGGAGGATGTGACAGGTGGTAAAACAGTAGATGAGTGACATTTATGTGAGATGTTAATGTGGAGTTTATCATTAATTAACCGAAAATGTGAGCCAACACATTTACCAACACTGGCATACTCATTTAGTTGTACAGTCATGTGGAAAAATGAGGACACCCCATGAAATCCTGTTCTGTCTTGTTTAGTATATTTAAACATATGGACATTTAATCGTCATTTGAACAATATTGTGAGATGATGGTAATATAACTAAACACAAACAATGAAAGAAATGTCTTTAAAATGGTGCAGCTGCGGATGATTAGAACATGGTCGGAGAGGCTTCTTCTTATTTAAACCCAATTTAGACATTTTGTTCGCTTTGCTCTTGATTGTTGAAGGAAGCGCTCTAAGGCCGCCAGAAGGAAAGTTGTAGATGCAGATGAGTCTGGGAAGGTCAGAAGAAGTCTTCAACAATTCTAAAATAATGTCAAAATACAGCGCCTACCATCAGAAAGCTGAAGCTAATCCGCCTGTTGAACTCCGCCTGTTGAAGTAACTATTCATCTGTACATTGAGTGCTAATCATTTTATGTCACAGACTCTGGGGGGTGGGGGGATGGGGTGTTGTTGAGGGAGACAATGAATTGTAAAGAAAAATAAAGAAAGAGACGGCACAACTATGTGTTTCATGGGAGGCATGCAAGGAAGAGACCCTTGCTGTCAAAAAAAGGACATTAAAGGAAGGCTTAAAATTCAGCTTTTCAAAGCACACTGTTCCAGAAGTCTTGGTCCTTGGACTTTGGACACCTGGTCAAGGTTTTCTGTGGCAAATCTTAGTTTTGCCCTGATGTTTTCTCCTTGCACATCTCTTAATCACACACACACACACACACACACATATATATATATATATATATATAGCAATTCTAAAATAATGTCAAAATACAGCGTCTACCATCAGAAAGCTGAACTCAGTAATGTGTTTTGTCTTTAAAGCTATCAGCCTGTTATTAATTTGATATATTAATCATGTTTAGAAATGTCTACTGCCATCCTGGTTCTTGAGGTGTTATTAGGTAGTACCCTGTCAGTGGCGTGTCTCCATCTCTGTGCCAGAAGGCCACCCTGGTGAGTCATGACTGCAGTGTGTTTTTTTTTTTTTTTTTTTTTTTTTTTTTTTTTTGTCTGATGTTTTTCTAATCATGAAAGCTACAGCTGGATACTTCCATTTTCACTGTGTGGTTCCATTGTGTGGTTTGTCCAGTATGGATGTAAAAACTCAAGTTAAATCTGATATTCTGTAAACTACAAAACTGCTAACTGTTCAGTTAATTACAAACTGCTCTGTGTTTCTTCTGAATAGAAATGTAATAAATCTCAATAGTATTGCACAAAAAAAAAAACTGTCTGCAAACCTACTGCAAAAGCAACATTTTTGAATTACCTTTCACTCTGACAAGACTTTCAGCACCTTTAAAAAAAAAAAAAAAGCCTTTTGTTGCCAAATGTAACTAACCAAAAATTCTTGACATCACTGTCGCAAATATCTCAGTAAGTGAACCTTTTGTACATTGTAGGCCTTTAGAGAAGATCTAATGCAGCAGAAAAATACATCAGCATAAACTAAAATCAACAGTGGAATCAACAATCAAACAATGTGACTGTAGAATATCAGGGGATTCCCCCGTTCTGATCCTGAAGATCTACCACCCTGGAGAATTGAAGTCTGACACACTTGGCTCTAATATTAAGATGCTGAATGCCTTCATTACTTGAATGAGTTGTGATAGTTTTGAGTTGCATCAAAGCTCTGCAGAATGATAGATCACCTGGACCAGGACTGGACGTCCCTGTTCTAAGTCTTGCAGAAGGTGGAGATACATCAGTGAATGAGACACTGGAACATCTAAGCAGTAGGACTTGTTGGAAATCAACAATTGCAGTGGCAGCTCCATGCCAGGGCTGTTTTCTTTAAAACCACAATATATAATATGATATAATGAAAAAGATACACCAATCAGCCATAAAATTAGCACCATGGCCAATTAGCCACTGCATCTGTCAATGGGGTAATTTAGGCAGCAAGTGAACAGTCAGTTCTTGAAGGTGATGTATAAAAGCAGAAAAAATGGGTAAAGCATAAGAATCCGAGCCACTTTGACACGAGCCAGATTATGATGGCTAGACGATTGGGTCAGAACATCTTCAAAACATCAGACAGGTCTTGTGCATTTTTTCTGGTACACGGTGGTCAGTGCCTACCAAAAACGGTCCAAGAAAGGACAACCGGTGAAAAGGCGACAGGGTAATGGAAGAGAGGCCTAATCCAAAGAGGATGTGCCATGAGAGGTCTTGTGGAGTCCATGCTTCGAATGGTCAGGTCTGTTGTGGTGGCACAGGGGGACCTCTCTAGAATTAGGCAGATGGTGCTAACATTATGGCTAATCGATGTATGTCAGTGTCTTGGACAAGCCTCTGAAAGCTCTAATGTATTGTAATTTAGAGGTATATTGTGCTGTCCTGACTACTTGATGTTTATGTCTTGGTCACCTGTGGTCCTGTCTTTTAAATTTGTTTATGGTTGGGATGACAAAGATCTTCTTGGCACTTCACTTGACTTGAGCAATGTAAATCACATGCCGAGCCAAAAGGTTTTAAATGAATGCTCATTTCAGTTTTGCTAACTTGCAGCTCTGGCAAATTTAGGGTAGCGTTTATCATTGGTTTGACAAGCATGTGTTTCTAGCAGCTGTTGCGTGTGCCTACAGCGTCTGCTGCCTTGGGTATGTGTACGTGGGGTGGGGCGGAGGGGGTAGAGGAGTGCATGACTAATAATCACTGAAATGCATCCACTCAAAGGTCTGGTCGGCAGTCAAGGTGAGGACAAGCCTCATATGGACAGTGGTGACAAGGAATAAGCACATCATTAGGGAAAGTTTCAAGGTTGGCGCTTTGAGAATTGTCCGTGAAGCAACAATTAAGAACACCCATATTGCTGAGGGTTGTGTCCATTTATCTTCATATTATGCCCACAGTTGCCGCATGAAGGCAATGCTCCCAACTTTCCCTCTCCAGTTTGAGGCATACGATGAGGAACTGACTCCGGGATGTTCTGTAAGAGGATTGTTGAGGGAATAGCCTCCAACCGAAGGAGAAAACACACTTAACAGGATATGATACAGCGTGAAAGAAGAGGTGCTGGCTGGAGCAGGAGGCACAGTTTTTACACTAATCCCTGTGCCAGCTCTTTTCCTGCAGACGTATGGACCAGCACCCTCTTCCCTCAGCCTGGCCACTGAGCAGGGGGTTGGTGGGCACGGGCTTTAAACTGAAAGGAGGAGGGTGCTGTCCACAGGCAAGGCAGAGAAATGGAATGATGAGCTTATCATCCTGGCTCAAGCCACGCCGGCCCACGCCACAAAATGTGCTTCATGCCACGGAGGTGCCTAGCGAAGGCTTCACAGCTTTGCACTGGGACAGGTCACTGGGCCTGAATGCTGAGTGGCACTTGTGCCTCTGCCGCACCCCCATACCTCTAACCACGCGGAGCTTATCTCCTGGGCTTGAGCAGCAAAGAAAAAGAGAGAGAGAGAGAGAGAGAGAGAGAGACTGAGTAAGAGAGGGAAAGGCCGGGAGAGACAGAGAGCATGAGCTGCCAAAGTTTTGACAAACTTTTTTTCAGCCTGTCTCTCGCTCTCTCTCTCCAGGCAGGAGGTGGAAACGGCAGTTGAAATTCAGAACGCCAAGGCCGCTGCTCTACACTTGAGAGCACAGATTATTCTGGCTGAAATATGGTGGCACATAATTGAAAACTGTTGAGGGAGGAAGCGCTGTTTGCATGTGCTGGAAGAGAGAAAAACATCAATCACCACGGCTGCCTGTTTATTTACTGCCATTGCTTTATTTGCACATGCTCATTTTCGTTTGAGAGTTGGAAAAGACTTTGTCGAAGACAAATTGCTTTCTACTTTGTCTGTGTACTGATTACAGACAGCCCCGCAGCCACAACGGAGCGTCCAGTAGAACCTTGGCAAACTTTAAATCCATTCATACTAAGACATATAGAGAAGGTGTACAAAATAATGGAAACACTGCATTAAATGTTGGCTGATTCTAGCAGACCTACCATTTAGGTGCACTGGCATCTAACATGTAATCCATCTGTTGCTGCACAGTTTATCCACTGCCTCTACCCCTTGCCTATAAATAAAAGGGACCACTGTAGGACCACCACTGACCAGATGTTATTTGGGTGGTGGAACATTCTCAGCACAGCAGTCACATTGCCTTGCTAAAGGCTTATGAATGTGTGTGCTGCTGGAACAGGTGTATGAGGCACAGAAGAAGAAGAGGTACAGTCTTGAACTGTAACCCCATTAAAACTTTTTAGCATATTTAAACATATGGAAGTTTGATTGTTTTAATTTTAACATTATTTTACAAAATGTAATTAATAGAGATATAGTTTTCTTATGAGAAGAAAGTCCCCACATTTATCACTACGTAAAATGTCAGAAATTAGAATCAGGTGCAGGACATCAGTCTTGTTTAAACCTCAGAAATTTAACTGAAGTTGGTAATTTCACCATGGCCAGATGCAAAGAATATTCTGAGGTATAATTGTAATATTTGAAATGGGCTTTCTGTATAACATTCAAAGCTAAATGAAATCATTTTAGTTGGGTGCCAAACAAAAACCACACACAGATGGTTTTATGCTGCACTTGTAATTCAGAATTCCTTTGATGGAACACATGTTTCCAGTATCAAAAGTTACCTGTGATCTAAATACACCCTCAGACATGTTTGGTCAAGCTTACTGTGGCAGGCTGCCATTTCCCTCCTTCTTATAGGACTAGACAATGCACACAATGGGCCAGATGGACGTACGAGTGCAGACACAGTGCAGAAAGTGCCTTGATGTGAGCGCTGTGTGCTTCCACAAAGTGTTTGAAATTAACATTCAATTTACTACGGCTGTAGCTAATCACACAAACTGCAAGGAGGACCGCCTACTAACTGTACACTCATGACACAGTGTTTGAAAGCTGCAGCAAAACAAGAACTGGCAACAAGCACAGGAGAAGAGACAGGATAAAAGTTCACTGCCAAAGAGATTCCAGCCTTAGTAAATGTAACTTCCCACCAAAACATTAAGTGTGCAGTTCTACTCCATCTAAAACAATACCACAAACTGCGAGGCATATTTTACACTGCTTATTTTAAAAAATTAAATTAAAATATTTATTTTACACTGCATATTTTTAATCTAATGCTGCAATTATCATCTAGTCATGCCACCCAAGTACTCTACAAATCCATCATGGTAAGGCAGTGTTTTTTGGCCAGAGTATGCATCAGGGGCCTGTTACCCCGATACTATGTGGAGCTGCCCACTACAAGATTGATTTTCTTGTTGATGAAATGATCAACCTGTAAACAGTCAGAATTCAGCTTGTAATGATTAGCGTCTGTGAAAATAGTCAAGTGTGTTCCCTCTCCGACAGTTCTTCATAATGAGCTCCCATGAGTTATATCAGTCACTCCTTGTGTTAGTCTTAGTGTTACTTAGCAGTCGCTTCTTAGTACTGCTGTGGACCAGTATTTCATACTTCATATTTCTCTGAATGAGGTCTGGGGTGAGGTTTTTCCAAACAGGTTTTCTCAGGCACTAAGAAATACACATATGCTAATGCACCTGACAGTTTTAACTTAGTAAGAAAAGGGAGAGAAAATCGACTAATGCTCCTTTACAAGGCAGAGAAATGAAACCGGTTGCTGCTAGTTGCTCAAACTTTAGCACATTGAGTGGGCTGTGTAATCGGCTGCATTTTCAATATCTCATGCTCAATAAATCCCAAATGTGTTCAGAATTTGCTTCATTTGAGTCTTAGTTGAGTTGCGAGTCTTGTGTTGTAAATGGAGAAATTTGGTTTAGTCTCGTTATTGACTGCAGGAAGTGTATTGCATTTACATTTACATGTAGTTTAGTTGAAGTTTAGTTCATGTAGTGTTATGAGTCTTGCCCAAGGCCTTTTAATTGATGTAGCATGATGGCCTTGCCCAGCTGGGACTCAAACCTTAATCAAATACTTTTATGTCTGTGTAAATCTCTGCTACAATTCAAATATACACATAACGAAACCCCGAAAAAACATTATGGTCAGTGTGGTACACAGCCAAGGTACCCAGTGTAGAACTTTAGCAGCGTTGCTGTGCCTGAAACTCTCATATCAGTCCAGCATATACTTTCAGTCGTGTGAAAAAGTTAGGACACCCCATGAAGACCTTAGACTTTTTTCAAACATATTTTAACATATAGACATTTCATTTTAGCAGTGGTATGCAAAATGTAACTAATAGAGATGTAGTTTTCTTTAATAAATTTAATAAAAAGTTAGGACACCCCCACATTTATTACTACTTACAATGTCAAAAAATAGAATCAGGTGCAGCACATCAGCTGCAGTTTTTGGAGCAGCCTATCTTGTTTAAGACTCAGAAATTTGCACATTTGCAAATACTAAATAATTCAGTATCAGCAAGTTCAGCCCAAAAGCAGACTGCAAGAAAGGTAAAGAAGACTCCAGCAATCCTAAAATGTCATCACAGGATCTACAGGTAGCTCTCCCACATTTGATGTCAAAGTACAGTATTTACCACTGGAAACAGATTTGTCATTTGGTCTAGTTATTCCTGTAGCCAGACCACTGGACAAAGTTTGAGCCCTTAGTAAAACCTGAAGATTTTATTAATTTACTAATTATTTGTTAATTACACTGAATCAGCACTTGTCCAAGCCTAGTTAGTCAACATTTAGCTTGAGAGCAAGTCTCTGACTCAAGTCGCCATCTACGGTACATAGACAATGTCCAGAATGCCCAAATTTCATATGCAGATCCACTTAGATAATCTTTGCTATGAATGGTCCTGCACAAAGTTAAGTGTCATTTCAGCTCACTGATAAATACATGGCATCAGAACCATTTAGCTTTGTACATCGAGCCTAGTTTGAATGCATAGCTGGATCCTGCACCAGTTGGGCTGAAATAGTTGAAACGTTTTCATATTTCATATTTTATATTCATCATGTCTTTTTCTTTGGAAATGGACATGCACAGGATCTCTTATTGCTGTATGAGAATTCCTGTTGCCATTATTAGAGAAAGTTGTTGTTGCAATTGATGTGTAAGCATTTTAAAAAAGGTATTGAAAGAATATTATTGTAAAGGGAAATGCCATAGTTTTGGGATGAAACTCTTAGTTTCAATCAATACCTAGAGTTGACACATCAGCACAGCGGCATACAAGTGTATTCAGACACAGCAAGCCTCTACCAGTGCCAGCTGGGTGACACTACTTTGACCTTCTTGGACAGACCATTGACTTGGCCTCCAAAGCCTGACTCTGACACATTCGTCTTATTCAGGCGTTTCCTGACCTGCCGGGTCACATTGTGGGTGTGAATGAGAGCAGGGCCTGAGGAGAAAGGCGTTATGGATGGCCCTGGCAGTGTGACAGAAAAGGACGAGCTTCTTTTTTTCTAATCCAGTTGGCAATATTGTTGTTGATACCTCAGCTGCATTTTGCTTATCGTTAATAATACAAGAATTGCTGACCCCCAAAAAAGCTATGGGGATAAGTTGAGCTTTTGTCGCACCAGCAGCGCAGAGGATCAAACTGGAACAGAATGGGCCGACACAGCATGACGAAACACCCCCTACTCTAGGCTGAACAGAGGGTAAGATGTCTTTCGCAAAGTTAAAAAAGCTATAACAAAATTACCTCATAAATAACCCCATATGGATCCCTTAATTAAACTGATTCATTTGTGCTGTCAGCCACTGTCATCCTTTTAAGATGTTATTTATTTGATTTTTGACTCCCCTTAATGGAGGTAGGGACTTTTAGTCATTGATTGCAAAATTAATTGAACAAGCAGATATGCTCATTCTTGGCTAGATTTTGGACATGACGGTAGCAGCAATGAATGGGACACCTCCTCATATCTCATATTACTTAGTCAAGCCTCTGAAACATGAATGCTTTTGATGTTCATTCTGTATTATGCTCTAGAAGAGGGTGGCCTCCAACATGAATAAAAATGTCCCAGTGACTAAGGAATCAAGGTACAGAATTGTGGGTTGAATCGGAGACCGGCAATCTCTGCTCTGTGTCACACAGACTGAGAAAGCTCTTAGCATTTCCAGGTGGACATATGATTTTCCTCATCATTGCTTCCTCACTCTACTCCACTACTACTCAATCCCCAAGGAGTTGACACAAAATAAAGTGTAAAAGGGAGTGAGTCTAACATGGACGACCTGAACAGTCCATCCTTTTTCCATTGTTTTTTTTTTTCATTCAGAAGCTGTGGCGGTCTCTGTCACACACAAGAGCTGGAACCAGAACAGAGAGAACAGCCAGAACAGTCGTATTTAATAGCCTGGCTCATTGGACTGGATCGTAAGGGCCTCCTTTCTGGCCCAGCAGTGGGACCCCACAGACAAGGCAGTAGACGCTCGTTGGTTGAGCATGGAGGAGTGAGCGACGGCTAATGAGTGTGGGGAATAGGGGCTGCCTCTCTGAGAACTGGAGACCTGACAGCTCCTTTGATCAGCCCATTTGCACTTACTTCTGACCACATGATAGCTGCCCCACTGGCCACTGAGGCGAAATCAAACCCTGATCCCATCCATGTGTTCCCCTGGTTTCCTCTGAATGTTTGACTGAGAGGTTATCACCAACTCCAACTGCACACTTGTATGGAGGGTCACACTATCACTTAAGTGTGGCCACTGTGCGGCAGGATCAGAATGGGATCTCACACCCACTCTGCCTGAGCCTACTATCGAGATTCCTAGCAGGCAGTATCAACAGAAACCGTGGGTAAGTCACGCAGCTTGCCGACAGCACATGGCCTAGTGTACGTCGGGGAAGGAAAAAAGCTCAGGCCTCCAGATGGGAGCCACGCTCGGCTTGCTTTGAGCGGTGATGCAGCAGGGCCTCGACTCATCCGTCTCTTCTCGCTTTACCGCTTTAGTATTGAACAGGGCTCAATCAGATGCCTGATGAATGCCAGCCTCTCACTGGAGAGGCAATAAAAAAACAAACAAACCAACTGGGGAGGCAAAATTAATGGCCGTGGCTGGGCAAGGAGGCTACCTCCTGCTCTTACTCTGATTAAACAGGGACCATCAGAGGGGAAGAGGCCATTAGAGATTGATTGTATTGACTTTAAAGCTGTCACTGGAGAAAGACGTGGCAGCGTCCGTTTTCTCTAGTCTCACTCTTTATGTCTGTACCTTCAGCTGCGGAAACGAGCTCAACAGTTTACCAGCCTGATTTGCCAGACATAGCCTGACCAGATGACACACCTCACGGACAAGGACTGCCTGTCCTGATGAGCTGTGAAACAGCTTTTAAAGTGAAGCTTTTTAAGTGAGAAAGGGTTCTTGCCAAAGTAGCCTTCAACGTTGGCAAAGAGGTTCTAGTTTTAGGAGTGAAAAGTTCTCAAACCCAGAAAGAATTCCCAAGCTACACTACAAAAGTGCTGAGACCCTAGCGCTCAAAGAGAACATGGAAAAGCAAGAAGGTCACAATATGCAAAATATTTGAAGATCCAGCCAAGAGACATAATGCCGCTGCAGGCTCACGTAGGTGGAACGTAGGTTAGGTGGGTTCTAGGTAGACATGGGCTCTGCCTGGGTTTGTACATGTGTTACTGGGACCCAGTTGGGTTTCCCAAAAGGGTCCCATTGTTATAGCCCACCTTAATCTTACATGGGACCCATGTGCTGTGTACAACCCAAATGGGGCCCATGTTTAACCCCTCTTGGTCCCATCACTGACCCTGGTGGGCATACATATGTGGGACCAACACAGAACCCCAGGACAAAAAAGTCTGATGCTCAGGTGGGTTACTCATACCGGCCCCACATGGACATGCTAGCTGGGTAATGGCCTTAAAATGATACACCGTCCATAAAAAAAGAGCAGTCACCACAACAGTCGAACAAATCACATGCATTAATGTTCAGTTGCACAATTAGTCAGTCACACCGGCCTCACAGCGTGATAATACTGTGATTAGATAGAGGGCTTGTGCTATGAAAGGGCACATACTGTGAAGATTAGCAGGAAATTTCTTCCTGCATGCAGCGCTGGAGACAATGCATGAGTAACTGACCAAATTGGTTAATGCGTGCTCATTGTCATTTTCACTGCAATGAAGCTCAGTGTGTGTTGAAACTCTGTGCGTGTGTTGAAAATGTGTGCGTGTTGTCTGGTATGTGGTATTGATTCGAGACAGGCATGGTTTCTCAGGCTGCAGGGGTTCGCCGCCCTCCTCCTATGCTATCACTGTCAATTTGCTTGATCTGATGATAAGCCTTCAATCAGCAACACCCTGTGGATTTGCAAGAACTGCCATGGCAGATAACGGGCCCCTGTGAATACAGAGTGGACATGCTGCCCACACAGCTCTAAGGGACTGGGTAGGATTTGCACATTGATCCATAGCCAAGTCTCCCACTGAGTAGGCTTATTTGAGTAAACGGCAGGGATTTGATCTGCAGACATGTCACGACATGTCAGTACCTCTAGAGGGACAGGAGCAGGGTCAGGGCTCCTAAAACCCAAAAGCTGTACAAGAACTACTGTTATGAATACCACTGAGAATGACTGCTAAAAATGGCTGTAAAAAGGGACGTTCCTGAATGGACCTTGGTTTGGATGTACAGCTGGAAAAAAACTAGTATCCACCCGAGTAACTGTCTCTACTGTCCAGGAAAGGCTTTCTACTATATTTTGGAGCACTGATGTGAGGATTTAATTGTATTCAGCGACAAGATCTCTAGTGAGGTCAGGATGTTGGCTGATCACCACCCCAACTCATCCCAGAAGTATTGGATGGAGCATGATCATTCCAGAGAACACAGTTGCACTGTTTCACAGCTTAATGCTGGGGGGCTTTATACCCTTCTGGCCCATTCATGGCATTAAGCATTCTATTGGCAATACTTCTCTACATGGACTAGACAAGCAGTGTATGCATTAGCAGATGGTTCCACTTAAAGTAGCTGAATGCATTCATTAGAAGGGGTGTCCACAAACATTTGAACATATAGTGTAGTTTGAAGGAAACCTGGAACCACTGACTAGTGAGAATCTTTACACAGTGTGGAGGTTATGTAAGCTTGATAATGGTCTTTGGACTTGCACTCACTTTTTTTAAGGAACAAAAAAGTGGTTTATCTTTGATATTTTTTAATGAGAACTATTTTGACACTTTTATATTTAAGCGCGAAATCATACATTATACTGGACTTAAGAAGGAACAGTGTTAAAATGAAAGGTGAAGCAGTTTGAATGGGCATTCAGCTTTGGGTGAGATTCACTCTTTGATCAAGAAACAGTCCATTTGGAGTTGTGCCAACAAAGTTCCTTTACCGTTTTAATGGAAGCTAATTTGAACGAGAACGAGGAATGTGTGATTGGGTAAATGAGTGAGCTGGTCTAATCCAACCCTTCCACAGGCCCTGAGGCACTTTTTCCTCAGAGGCCCTGAAACCACATTTTTACAGAACAGAACAGTCCAGTACGTTTAGAAAATGAATTTCTTTTGTACACATGTTGTAAAATTGGAAATTATAGGCTACAAAAGATAGCTAGAGGCATGCTGAATTTTACTCTTGGAGACCCTATCTGCAGAGCATGACCAGGCAGATTTGTGCTCACAGGATATTGCCTTTTTCCCTGAAGGACAGATGGTCAAGTCTTTAGACAACTTCCAAAACACAGCTGAAAGATGGTAAGCTATAAAAAATGCAGTCTTGGGCTATATTTCAAGAACCAGTCTAATTGTCCAGCTGGTTCAGCGGAAATTAAAATATGTAAACAATTCGTACACCAATCAGCCATAACATTAGTGAAAAACACTGATTTTCTTCATCAGCATAAGAATCTGAGCCATTTTGACCTGGAACCAAACTGTGAGGGCTAGACTGGGTCATAACATCTCCAAAACATCTGGAAGGTTTTGTGCAGGTTTTGAGTGTTCTAGGTATGCAGTTGTCCTCTATTAAAAGTGGTCAGTGTAAGGAGAAACAGGGTCATGAGCGCCCATGGCTCATTGATGTGATCTGTGGAGGCCCACCTCACAACTTATAGGACTTAAAGGATCTGCTGCTAACATCTTGGTGCCGCATACCAAGATACCAGATACCCCAGGACAATCAGGTGGACAGGTGTGCTTTGGTGGCACAAGGGGGACCTACTCAGTATTAGGCTGGTGTTGCTAATATTATGGCTGATCGGTGGAGACTGATGTTTTGTTTGGAGGGAAAGAAAATTGCTAGTAAAGATTTCTGGAGCTTAATGAGGTCTGGGCCTAATGATGTCTGGGAATTTGAAAAAGAGGATCACACTTGCATTAGCATTCTGTAGTTTTGGTTGACAACAACATAAAAAGATTAAAATTGTCCAATCAATTTTCTTCTCAGTGGTGTGTGGGTAGATACAGGTCAATGAGCTCTGAAGTGTCAGATTAAACACTAACATGAGAAATTGATAATATCTGATACAAGCTTCAGATCACGCCATGAAAATGTCTTGTCAATGCTAAAACAGTCAGAAAATGCTTTAGCTTGGCCTTAACATAGTACTAGAATCTCATTGTAGGGCTAGCAGCAATTAATATATCATTCAATTGTATTTTTTACATTTATAGACTGAACTGAAGGCCTAGGTCTAAGAGTTAAACTTCACCATTGTGATATGCTATGTCAAAGAGTGAATGAACTGTTGGGTGGATGGATTTGTGAATGTTGTTTAAAAGTGCAAGTAGATGCCTCCCTAGATGTCCATTTCACATTTCTGCTACTGAAAAAAGTACAGCCTGGAAAATAAGTAAAACTGGCTCTGTGAAGAGCTCCAAGCCCCTGTGGAGGGCATCATAAAACCCATAGTAATGTCTCATTTCCAAATACATTATTTTAAATTCTATTAAAATTATAATTTAACTTGTCTTCCTCTATCAGTGTAATAACTCTCGGAGGGCCTTGGGCGCTCACCCAGACCAGCCAATACAGGGCAATGCAGAAAAAAAAATCTAAGAGAAAGTACAGATGGACTTCTGAGGGTCTAGCAAAGTGCTGCATAATGGGCTGTTACAAAGTTTATGAGCATCCTGCATGGCAGAATATTGAACAGTGTGTACAGAGTACAGAGTTGTTGTTGATACTATCCTTTAAATGTACCATGTATGACCTGTGAGCCACAATGGCAAAAAAATAAATGAAACAGTAAAATAAAATATATAAATAATTAAATAGGGGAAAATCAATCGCTGTTTTATTGTGGAGTCTAAAAAAAGAGGAATAGGCAGTTCATTTAAGCTTCATGCCTCCAAGGTAAAACACTGGAATGTGTGTTGCTACTCTATAATGCTTACAGTGGTTGAAAAAACAATATAAAAACTTAACCTAAACAACTCCCTGTAGAATTACCTAATGATTTCCCAGTTCTAGCAGTTTGTCTCTGTGCTATTTTACATCACAAATGTGTGACTTTTGAAGGCTACTAATACTGTACTGAAAAATGTGTTCTGCAGAAATTTGCTAGAAACATCACTGCACACGCTGGATTCACTTATTCTTAGCGTTCTGTAACAGCACACAATACACCGCGCATATATATATATATATATATATATATATATATATATATATATATATATATATATATATATATATATATATATATATATATATATATATGTATGTATATGTATATATGAGTGTGTGTGTGTGTGTGTGTGTGTGTGTATATATATATATATATATGTATATGTATGTGTGTGTATTGTGTGCTGTCTATTACAGCATATATATATATATATATCTCATTAACCTTTTTTTTTACCAAGTTTGGCTCCAACTTCCTGCCGTAGGTCTCTATCTTTACAGAGCCTAGTGACGTATTAGCGGTTTTATTTATCAGTGTTGTTACTGTTGAACTCTCATTCTCTTACCCCTCCCTCATATCGCTCTCTCTCTCACACACACACAGCTGCTCCTCTCTTAGCTTAATCCAGCCCAATGACTGATCATCCATTTATCTCTTCAAAAGTTGTTGAGGCATTTTCTCTATTAAAGCCTCCGTGTCCGAGCTTCGTCGTGTTCGGGTTTTCAGTTCTCAAACCTACATTAGTGAAACTGTGTTGTCTGGAATGCCGGTGCTCATCTTTCGGGATGAGTTGGGGATGAGGGAAGGTGGAGACCACACTAACACGTTTGTCACAGAATGCAATTTAATCCTCACAGCAGTGCTGAATAATTTTGTAGAAAGCCTCCCCTAAACACTAGATAAAGTTACTCCAACAAACCGGTGTCGTCTCTTTTTTTAACGCCACTGAGTTTGGAAGAAACAAAGAAAAAACAGGTGTCCCAAAACTTTTGTCTGTATTTCTATTTTTAAAAATTGGCCTTTTCCCTTTGTGACATAAAATACCTGTCGAAAAGAAGAAGCCTCTCAGTGCTAAAAGGTCATAAACTTTAGAGGATCATTAAGCTTGTCCACTTACCTCTGTCTCTCTATTGTGCCAGAATAAGAAGTGACATACGCTCCCGTTTAACTCAACAACACACTGCCCAGGGCTGTAAGAACTGACATCAGCTGTACGTCTGCTCCAGTGAGCAAACACTGTGGCACACACACATACACCAACGGGCATGATCACACAGTTCTGTAGCGTTCCTCAACTGATCAGGTATCTCTGATTTCAGAGATGTAGAGAAAGGTTATGACCTTTTATCTTCCCTGACCTCATGTTAGGCAGTGCTTAAAATTGTAGAGCTGAAATCATTAAGCAGTTTACTTCCTCTCAGGAGAGCTCAGTGCAGCATTTAAATACATTTTAAATTGCCCACCAAAAAAAAAAACACCCATCACTCTAAAGTGAGTGTGAACTCTGCAATGATATGGTTTATGAAGTGCTAAAATGTGGGAGAAGGTCATGCATGCCCCAGGTTAAAATGCAGCATTTCAGTCCAATAGCAGTCAACAGTAATACCAGAGCTCACATTCTTAAGCATAAGCCAGTTCTGCTATTTCCCTTTGCTAAACGTTTACAGATGTATGCATTATTGTATGTATGCAATTATGTATAATTATTTTAAGGCATATGTGCACAACATATCAATGTCAATCAATATCTGTTCATATATGTAACTATATAAGAATTTAGTAGTAAATAAGTACTACATTACTATGCATAGACTAAGCAGGGGCCATGACTGCATTCCCTGCTATTAACTATTACCAAGGAACACTGGATAATAACTCAGCAGGTTAGTAAACTGATGATTAGAGTATTTCTCTATTAACTAAAAAACACTGGCCAAAAAAGCTTTGACAAGCTTAGCTCTTGACCAGAATTGGGTATGTTTTTTTTAATTTTTTTATTTGAGTTTGATGGTCAAGCTAGTCCACCATCACGCAATGCCGTTTGAGCAGCATGACCAACAAAACCAAACGGGTTCACCAGCATGATCACTCTGGTTGACCATCTTGTCCTTGCTTGTTTACCCACATGACCAGCCTAACCATACACCAGTATGACCAACCCGACCAAATTTGTTAACCAGCTGTATAAATCTAGTTAACTGTAATGTCTAGCTTGATGACCAGCTGATATACCAGCTAGTCCATCAAACTCAAATGAAAACATACCCCATGCTGGTTAAGAGCCAAGCTGGTCAACAGTCTTACCAGCATATTGTAAAGACCAGCTTACACCATCTGAAACCAGCTAGCAGCAAAATCGATTGGCTAATTACGCATCACGTCGACATTACAGCTTCAAGCTTTCCTTCAGTGTGACACTGGGGTTGGTATCATGTATACATGTTGTGGCAGTAGAGAGGCAGGGATGGGGATTCAGCCCCTCACGGGTGCTGATGTACCACCCTAACAATTGCCACCTGGGGCCGGTTAGGACTATGTGCTCCTGTTGACATTGCGAGGAGAGCGAGGAAGTTTGTTTGAGTTTATGGTGTTTTATGGGGGTTTTAGTGGAGGGCTGTTAAATAAAGGCCAATCTGACTTCAGGCAAACCTTGCGTCTGTGTTGTCTCTCTGTACAGTACAGTAATGTTGTATTTTCTCACTTGTTGTTGGTAAACTTTTGATACGCTCAATTTGTAGTCAAAAAGTCCACAAATTGTGGTTAACCTTCCAGGCCTTACCTGCAGTACATCACTCTTTATCACATGGCATGGAATGCATTTATCCAGTTGGGGAAACGGGATACACATTGCTCCTGCACCGTTCGTAATTATCATTGGTGAGTTTTGTGTGAGGATAAGACTGAACTACAGTGAAAGACACCGTAACGTCCTCCTGCTGCTCATCTCAATTCAGAATGTTCATACCTGCTAGCTGTGCTAATACCAGCAACTAAATTTACTTGTAGGTCAATTTAACTACTGCTGTGTTGTCTACCTCACGTACCAGCTCACATCATCTCCATAAAACATTTTATTCAAATTATATCAGGCCTACATGGCTAATTTGCCACTGCTAAATCAACACTGTGAGTGTTAAATTTCACATTGAGTGTTGATTCAACGGTGGCTAATTTGCTGTGTAGATACATCAGACTACTTTCCAGGTCTCAAAGTGACATTATTAGACTAGATACTTTAACTTAAAAGACATGTATATCTATAAATATAAGAACAAATCTCTTAATTAAATCTTAATACCTACTATAAAGGTTCCTTGATTGTCCAGTGAAACAGCTTCATAAGTACACAGTGTGTGCACATTTCTGGTGTTGTGCATACACGTGTATAATCTCCATGGTAAAGCCAATAGAATGGGATGCTTTGGAGCAGTCTCATGAGAGTCTAACGTCACCATGCCAGCCGTCAGCTAGAGGGGTAAAAAGCCCTCCATACCCCCCCAAACAGTGGGCTGTGGAGCAGTGGCAATGCATTTCTCTGGAGAGATGAAACTCCATCAAATACCTTTAGGATGAGATGGAGTAACGCTTGTGATGCAGAACTGATTATCCAACATCAGTGCATGACCTCACTAATGCTCTCCTGGCTGTGCAGTGGGATCCTTAGAGCAATGTTAAAACCTCTAGTGTAAAGCCTTTCTCTAAAGAGCTGGGACACCTGCCCTTGATTTTAGACCACATTAGCATGTCTGCAAACTTTAGGACTAGTATAACCAGCCAGGTCTCTACAGATTCCCTGCTAAACGTAAAACATGGTTATGCAGTTTGCACAATCCCAAATGAGATATGACCTCATATGCATAAAAAAAAACACTAAAGTGAGAAGCGCAATAACTGCATTAAAATGCTGAATATTGGATGTTCTATTACATGCGATTGTGCAGAGCGGTCCATAAATAGATAGATAGCCACATAATATATATTGCTTTGGCTTAGTTTGATAGCGTAATGATTCTGAAATGAAGCAATAAAAGATGTGCTGTGAGTTTTAATTTGAGGCTATGTATCCGTATTGTGTGAACCATATAAGAATCACAGTCTTTTTAATGCACATTCCTCTCAGATCCAGGGGGCTATAAGGACTAGTAGCTGCTCAGATGGCCAGCTGTGTGCGTAGGCATGTGTGGCTGCCGCAGGAACTGCCTCACTTGTCATTGTTGATGATGTGACTGCTGATGGCATCAGCGAGATGAATTCTGAAATGTAATTCAGAAGTCAATGGAGGGTGCATTGCAGCAGTACAATGACCCAGAATATGCTACTAGAGCAGCTGCAGAGTTTCCAGGGTCAAAAACTGTTTTGATTGGCCAAATAAATAACCAAACCTCGACCCCATTGAGTATGCATTTCACTTACTGAAGACTGCAGGCATAAAAAAAGCTTCCTAAAAAATGCAGCAACTACAATGGCTGTATTACAGGTCTGCAGAGGAATGCAATCTGGAGATGTCTGTGAGTCGCAGTGGATTTACAAACAAGTGCTAAGCTTGTCAGTTTTTTGTCAACAGCCCGATTCAGAAAACAGGGGATTCAACAAGTCGTTCAGATTTGGCTCTCCTTAAAATTAACCTGCCCCCTATCAGAGTATCTCCACTACCTACCCTTGCAAAGCTGCTATTTTTCCTACCAAGCGTCAGACTCGCGAGCATCATGTCAAAGCTATGAGCTAAGCTCTGTTGTGGGCTCCACAGACTAGCACGAATCTCCCCTGACATTAGGCTAGCTCAGACAGTGGAGTATGACACTCTTAATTTTAGGGTTGTGGGTTCGAGTCCTACGTTGGGCGTAAGTTTAAAATATATCGGTTGGGGGCAGTGAGTGGTGGCTCAGCGGTTACAGGACCAGGCTGTTGATGACAGGGTTGTGGGTTCAATACTTGGGCTCAGCAAACTGCCACTGTTGGGTACTTGAGCAACTTTGAGCAAGGCCCCTCATCCTCTCTGCTCCCTGGGTGGCACAGGAATGGCTGCCCACTGCTCCGGGCACGTGTGTGTGTGTGTGTGTGTGTCCACTGCACGGATGGGTTAAAGGTGGAGGCCAAATTCCATCTGTGTCCAACTCTAATGGTGAATATGGTGAATACAAAAGAGCTGAGTGAATAGAGTGTGTTTTGATGGGAAACGTCTCAGCTACAATGGGTTGAAATTTCTTTGTGTGTGCTAACCACTGTGTGTCTGATTACACTTCCAACCTGGGTAGAGTACAACACATGGCTGGCAGCAAACCTTCTTCTAAAAGAGGGATCAGTTACAACTTTCAGTGGCAAATCTGGAGAGGAGGAAAGTGAAGGTATTTAAAAGTGATTAGTTTAAGACCAGTGGACCAATACAACCATTAAGGATCATTTGTTCCATTAGGGGTTACCAATAAATACCATTATAAAGCACATCTAGAGAGCAGTACCAGTATCATGTTACAGTAAAATACCATCAGAACCCAACAGTACAGCTGATACCATTAGACTGCCATTACAGACCAGCAGTAATCAATGCAAATCCACTAAGATTTGGTTTTGTTCAGCAGGGTATCCTATGTGTCTGTGTGGCCTGTTTAGTACCAGCTAATGCTAACAGCTGAGGTACTATATTAGCTAGATGTCATTTTTTAGGAAGTCATTGTCATTACTTGCTGTAAGAGGGGCAGTGGTGGCTCAGTGGTTAGAGCTCCAGGCTATTGATGACATGGTTGTGGTTCGATTCCTGGGCTCGGCAAGCTGCCAGTGTTGGGGCCCTGGAGCAAGGCCTTTCACTGCTCTGGGTGTGTGTGTGCTCACTGGCCCTAGTTCACTAGTGTGTGTATATATGTGTGTGTGTGTGTGTGTGTGTGTGTGTGTGTGGTGTGTTTACTACCACAGATGGGTAAAATGCGGAGAACACATTTTGCTGGACAGACAGATAAGATCTTTTAAGATCCAAAAATACGTGAGAGTAAGATGAGGGAATTATTGTAGGTGTCTCCAGAATGTGTCTTGCTGCTGATTTTATACAGATTTACAAGATGTTCATCAAAGGTTAGTGTCATTAGCATATTGCGTTAAGATAAATGTGCTTCATTTTAGTCATTTTTAGAAAGAGAAACACATGTTGCTTCACTTTTGGTGACATTGGGATTCCCTTTCAAATGCATAATCAGTCCAGATTGGTTTATCAAAGGGACAGACTGGGGTTTGCTTAAATAAGAACTGTTATTTCCTGTGCTGCTTCTGCAGGTCTTGTTAGCATTAGCATACAAATTAGTTTTAGCTTTCCAAGCTAATGTAGAAGAGTCTGTGGAGGACACTAGCACACTAACCTACTGCCTACATGATTTCTGATTTGCACAGAGCTACCAGCGGTTTCAGCCTAATCTCTGAGTGAAAACACCAATGCAACAATGTTTGTTTGTTTTTGTTTTTGTTTTTTAAAATGCCTCATTACTACACTGAGAGGAAAAGTGACCCAGCATTACTGGAACCAAAAAACAACCAAAAACAAACTAACATGTAATTTGATTAGATCTCTACATATAAACCTATCATTAGCCTACAATTCTGCACCTAAACCTAAGATTAACCTAACCTAAACCTACACCTTAATCTACACCTAAATCTAATCTTAACCTTACCTAAACCTACACCTTAATCTACACCTAAATCTAATCTTAACCTTACCTACACCTTAATCTACACCTAAATCTAATCTTAACCTTACCTAAACCTACACCTTAATCTACACCTAAATCTAATCTTAACCTTACCTAAACCTACACTTTAATCAACACCTAAACCTAATCTGAACCTAACCTAAACCTACACCTTAATCTAAACCTAACTTTAACCTAACCTAAATCTACACCTTAATCTACACCTAAACCTAATCTTAACCTAAACCTACACCTTCATCAACACATAAATCTAATCTGAACCTAAACCTACACCTTAATCTACACCTAAACCTAATTTTAACCTAACCTAAACCTACACCCTAATCTACACCTAAACCTAACTTTAACCTAACCTAAATCTACACCTTAATCTACACCTAAACCTAATCTTAACCTAAACCTACACCTTCATCAACACATAAATCTAATCTGAACCTAAACCTACACCTTAATCTACACCTAAACCTAACTTTAACCTAACCTAAACCTACACCTTAATCTACACCTAAACCTAACTTTAACCTAACCTAAATCTACACCTTAATCTACACCTAAACCTAATCTTAACCTAAACCTACACCTTAATTAACACATAAACCTAATCTGAACCTAAACCTACACTTTAATCTATACCTAAACCTACAATTTAAACTACAGTTCCAAAATATTCATAAACAGCAATATTTTCTCCAGCTTTATCTCCCAGTGCTGATTTTCAAATTCTTCTTTGACTTTGACAGGGTGCGTGCGTGTGTGCGTGTGTGCGTGTGCGCGAGTGTATTTTGATCAACAACGCTACAAGTGGACGTGTGGAAAAATGACCAATAGGTGTTTTTTTGGACTGAAAGAATAAACCTATAGAAACAGGTTTCTACGTGAGACCATGTTGACCGGTTTATATTCTCTTGTGGTTCGTTTTTTTTTGTTTGTTTGTTTGTTTGTTTGTTTTTAGTTTTTTGCTCTGCCGAATTTTGTAAACTACATTCTCCAGGTTTAGCCTAGTTTGACGTGTTGCGCTAGCATTTACTTCTGTTGACTCACCCTCGAATGCCGTGGGAGTGGTTTTTGGTTCCTGTGGCAGTTTGAGCAATGTAGGGAATCTTACGTTTAATTGAGGAGCCAAAACTTACTGGCAGTCGTCCTGGATTCTGTTGCTCTGAATGCTGATAGATACATTTGCAAAAAAACCCTCATTTTTGGTCGTTGTGTACTTTACCCGGCGATCTGTAGTTTAAAAAGTCAATAGTGTTTTTATTGCTCACTTGTAAAGCTCTAGACCAGGGTTATGGAAGTGTGAGTTGGGTGAGGTTGAGAAATGGGATATGAACAACGCCTGACAGTTCTAAAAGTAGAAGAAGCTTTAAATGTATTGCAGTATGTGGAGAAACCCGCATATACACTAGATCCCATTTCACAACAAGGTCACTAGAAAAAAAATAAACACTCTTGATCAAGCTGATGGGCTTGAAATCACAAAAGGGCAGGAAGCGCCAGTAGGTGTCCACAAGTGGTGAAGGTCACAGCATGAATTTCACTGTTTCTGTGCTTTATGTGAGGAGGAATTTCAATCTGTTTTCATTTAATACAGGTCTCTTATACACAAACACACACACAGCAGATAACTATTTATGGCCTAGGGTATTTATTTATTCAGTTCACAGCAAACTCCTAAACTTATCTGACAAGCAGGCACACGGCCCAGGTAGGTGTTTCCAGACTAATCACAGGCCTAGCCAATTAAATGAGAAAAACTAAACATTTAAATTGAAGATTTCCTTCCTGTGAGTGCTGTCTGTTTTTGTGGCAAATCAAAATCATGATGCTCTATGTGTCATTGTTGAATGGATGGTGGTCCAATCGACTGACGCCTTGTTTTCTTAGCCTTCCATCACTTTTTAGCAAACACTGTTATCTGCTAGCATATTAGACATTTTTTTACTCATTTCCAGAAGCAAAACTTAAACTTAAAAATGTTTCTGCATTGTCATTAATGTGGTATTTACTGCTTGTTAACATAAATAGCTCAACTATATTGTCAAAATGTCCACATTGAGTCATTATGCAGTACAAATCGTCCAAGAACCTTAAAATTATTCATGCCTACTGTGGCAATATGCTTTAGCTTCAGATGATTTATGGTTTAGGTTAAATTTAATGCTATGGGCCAACCCACTATGTCACTATTGATTTCTGACAATGCCAGTGACAACAATTTTTGAAACGGAGAATTACAGAATAAGAACCAGTGTTAAGGCATAATGCCTTCATCAACGCTTTTCTGGTAATCATGAACATTGTGGACAGGTTTATGGAGGTAAACACATCCTTAAATACTAACTACTAGTACTCTCACCTTTATTTGAATTGATTATGTATTTTTTGTAATTAATTTGTCATTTGCCTTGGATATTCCACTGTTGTTCTAGAGGCTGCATTGTTCATTTTTGTGGATGATAATTCTAGATAATATATGTCTTATAGAGTATGAAGCCAGTGATGTATGGATAGGTGATGAGGGGGTAACCAATGTTGGGCAATTACTGTTTTTGCTGCAGTTAAGCCAGTCAGCCACATTCCCGGGCTCCTTTTTTTTTTTTTACGTAGCATCTTGAGTCATTACATTTAATGCTATGGGCCTGTTCACTATGTCAATGCCATTGGCAACAATTTTTGAAACTGAGAATTACAGATTAAGATCTAGTCTTAGGCCAGAATGTCTACAGCAACATTGCAATACCATTTATTTCTGGTAATCATGACTTTCATTCATAATAATTGTGTTGTGTGGACAATTTTATGAAGGTGAACACCTTTAGTTTAATTGATTGATTTTTTCTGTGAATAATATTTTATTGTTTTCATTTAACAATTATCCAGCACTCCATATTCCAACCCCAACCCACACCTGCATGGGATTTAACGCATACTAATTACATTAGTATCACAGGACACCTAAAAACTGACAGCAAGATGAACTTCCCTTTGCATATTTCATTGTTGTTCTTGGGGCTGCATTGAGAATTCTTGACTATAATACCAGATAATATATGTCCAATAGGGTATAGAGCCGGTGATTGGCGGGGGGGCACTAACTTTTTTTTCTGCATTTAAGCCAGTCAGCCAAATTTCCCAGGATCCTCCTTTCATGTAGCATCTTGATTCGTCATCATTAAGCAAGTGAAGCTAAGGGTCCATGGGAATGTCCGACATAATCAGAGAGGAGATTCAACAATCTCCTCCGAAAAGGCGTAGAGTAGACTTTTGCATTGAAGTCCCAAAGCCCAAAGTCCCATGTGGACAAAATGTCCACTAGGGACAAGGGCTCCATTCAATGTCTCACCCTGGGTGTCAGATAAGCTCAATGGCAGAATTTCAGATGAGTGTATTGGTGATTTGTCCAAGTCATTTCCCAGCTTATTTGCCTACTCCTCTGTTGCATGGTTCTGTCCCATTCATTTTGCCCAGTGATATTTACAGAGACATGGGACATGAACTTGGTATAAATAAAAGATTAGCTATTCTTTAGAAGCCTCATTGATCCAACTAATTATTTGATGACTTTTCAAATCCGAACCCGTTATATTGTGTGATTTCAGTGCGGATCGTTAATTAATTGCATATTGATGTATGATGAATTGGTGGCCGATGGAATGGCATAGTTTTATTAATTTATTTCTAGCATCTACACATGACATTTACATCACATTCTCTGATGATTAAAAATACATTAACCATCTTTCAGAAAGGCCACTCCATTTTTTACATATAGTACATGGTTTGACCACTGGAAGTGTTGTGATAACATAAGAAAAAAAATAACTTTTAGTAGACAAAGTGGTTCTAAAATGTGTAAAAATGTCTAGATGTAATTTGTACATTGTCAAAGCCGTCTTAAGTATTACAGTTATTAGAGTTAGAGTTTTGAGATATAACTGAATTTTGGAAGAAGGAAGATGGCCCAAACTCCTCCTTCTGACCCTCAAGCCCCTTTTTTAACCCTGCTTTTCAGTCAAACTCAGTGTCGAACAAATGTCCACTCCATCTCCTCCCATTCTTCCATCACTCACCACACCAACAGGGGGGTCCGGCTGCTTACGCAGGCCACAGGAAGGCCAAGCCAAGCCAAAAAGTTCACCCTCTCGAATTGTGGTCCGCACTAGTAAAACTAGATTAAGGTTGATTTCACAAGAAAAATAGGAGATATTCAGGTTTCATTTTGCAGTGTAATACACAGAAACAACTGCATATGAATGCATAGTGGAAATGTATGAAACCAGAGCAGCTCTGCATATCTAAAAAAACAAAAACAAACAAACAAAAAAACACATCTCTGCAGTTTGTTTGGGTAAAAGGCATTTTCTGTATTTCTACCTGAAGACTCAGGAGACATCTGTGCAGTAAAGCATAAATGTAATCTTGACAAATAATGAGATGGGAACAAGGTTAGCCAGTTAAAACTCTGTTTATAGATTAAAACTTTGGCCTAGGCCCTGTTGTCAGCCTAGGTCTTGCCAAACTTAGAGGCAGGGGGTGGAGCCAACCCCCGGACAGCTATACTGGTGGTGAGTGAGGGAGAGATGTGACGTCAGTTTGGAAAAAAAAGGAGCAAAAAAAAAAAAGGATGCAAGTAAAGGTCTTTTAACACAGGTGGAAGCTGGTGATTAGCTGAAAAAAGGTGACTCTGCATTCATGTCTCCTGGTAGAAATGGCTTCCTGTAGCTGCCCGCATCAGATTCCTAACCTTGACGCTGGCCTACAAAGCCAAGAAAGGACCAGCCCCTCCGTACTTGATGGCAATGGTTCAGAGCTGTACCAAGAGCCCCTCCAGTTTCAAGTATGTCTTGGCTCGACCCCCCATCCCTCAAAATTCACGGAAGACGAGCGTCCAGGCTCTTTTCTGTCCAGGCACCAAAGTGGTGGAACGAACTTGCCCCGGATGTCTGAACAGCAGAGTCGCTCACTGTCTTCAAACGCAGACTGAAGACCCTCCTCTTCAGAGAGTACTTGGGCGAATAGTAGAGTGGACACCTTACTGACTTATGTCTAGTAGTGTCTAAACTTAGAGGATCTTTGAATTATTAGTCTGTTCAAACTAGCTGAGGATATTTTTGGGTAAACAGCAAAGCACTTTTGTTAGTCGCTCTGGAGAAGAGCGTCTGCTAAATGCTGTAAATGTAAATGTAAACTTTTGCTAGGGCTAGGACATATCAGTGTGTCCACAATAACACTGTTGTCTTTGTTATGATGGTAAACCCTTAATAACATTGGTACATTTCTGCTTATATATTAGTAAATATTAAAGTAGTATATTTGTCTCTTTTTCAACTGTAACAAAGGGAAGTCCATTCTGCATATTTTAATATGATAACGCAGCATTATAATAAACAGCATTTAATTACTGTCATTTACTTTAAAACAGCAGTAGCAGAGGCGGACCATTAAAAACTATTTCAAGAATTATGCCCCCTCCCCCTCATCAGATTTAATTTGGGAGAAAAGATGAACAGCAGTGAGGTGGTATTTTACTTGTCTCAAAGAGTGATAAATCTTTAAACAGCGTTAGTATTCACTTGATCCCTCCACTCCTCGGGCTAAGGAAAAGTAGAGCAATTACTGCGGTTCCTCTACTCACTATTCTTGTAGTTGAAACAAATATTCATTATTGTTGGCGGGTTGCGCGGTTGGCAGTGAGCTGGGGATCTTACAATAGGATGCATCAATGCAGTCTTATGAATATTATAATTGCTGTGTTGAACGTGTTCAATTTTTCACAGTGCGATGACCTTGTAATAGTACCTCAATTATCAGTATATCGTGGCATCAGCTCTTTCAAATAAACACAAAGCTAAAGTCAATATTGGATTGTGGCATCTGCCACCGACTGTAAGGAGTCAGGGTGGGGTTATGCAGACGGCAGCTGAGGGAGAAATGGGGGGGGGGCTCTGGGTAATGACCAGGACTGTTTGATATGTGTGATTTTTCTGTAAATGTGCATTGTGTGCTTATTGTGCGGCTAGGTGCCGTTTGGCATGCTAGGCTCTTATTTTGGGGAGTTATTGTCTCGTGGAATCTGTTGAGTAGTGGCTTGTGTGTGTGTGTGTGTGTGTGTGTGTTTTGAAAAGCTAAGCGAGTTCTGTTCAGAATTGTTTGCACTCTTTTGATTCATGTCATATATCCTGCAATTAATGTAATGTATAATATATAAGCTGCTGGAGTCCGAGAGAGCACAATTGACTGTGCTCTCTCCAAGTGGGTAGATGGCGCTCTCTTAAAGCGATGTCAGCCGCACATGAATCTGTTAGCTGGTGTGGGGCGGAGCTGGGGACCCGGCCTTTTCCTCCGAGCATATTCGAAAAGAGGTGGGTTTCACATGTACCGGAGGAGACGTGTGAAATCCATACCCACCTAGTGTCGGGAGCATTGCTAGAGCTAGGTGGAGCTATGAACGGGTTACGAGTTAATTGGCAGTACGAAACTGGGAGAAAAAAAGGGGAAAAATGTATGAACACATTTATAAAGAAAAAAATCTCGATATTTAGAGACAATTTCACAGATTTCACACAGTATTTATCATCATATTTTGACTGCAGACAAAATCAGTATCACATCACATCAGTAGCGTCAGATTATTAAAAACTGCGATTCACATACTCTCCCATACAGTGATTTTTATTCAGAACCTGCTGCACTTCATCTAATTATACAGCACTAATTTCACTCTCTGTAATGAAATGTGCAGCTGGTCTGTGTTCTTTAAGCACTGACAATATCCACAATACTCTCGCTTGTATCACATATTGCCTACCCCTACCCCCACACTACAAATCGAAAAGGAAAAATGTGATCGAACTTGCCCTGCTTGGTTTCATACACTCATACTTCAAGCATACTTTAGGATTACCAATAGTACCATATATATATATATATATATATATATATATATATATATATATATATATATATATATATATATATATATATAATGGTACTATTGGTAATCCTAAATTATGCTTGATGTATGATCATTGTATAATGTTATATTATATATAGTTTTACACTATCCGCACCATAACTGGCACTTACACATGGGACAGGTATCAGCAATTGAGAGCATGAAGCTTACTGATGCCCTGAAAGCAAAGGTTGAGTTTAAACTGAAGTTTACTACCTTTTTACAGAGAGACATGAACTTGAATGTGAAATTGCTGCACAAGCACTTTTTGTTTCTAAACTGGCATTTATTTACTGGTCTGAATTGTGAATTGTAAACACCCATTAAACTGTCTGCATTTTTTTTTATTTTTGCAGAGCTCTGAAACTTTCCAAATGTGCCGTTACTCAACCAGTAAATGCTGTTCTTTCAAGGTTATTATATCTTATTTGGGATAAGATATAAAAAATACAACCTATAGAAAGTGGAATATCAGGATTTATAGCCATCTAATGTAAGTCAGAGTTGGTAAAGGTATCAATCTCTGTATCGGCAGATACTTTAAAAAAATCTGATATCGGTTTCGAAAAGGAAAAATGGTATTGGTGCATCCCCAGTTATTATTGTAGGTAGCTGTAGCAGTACGTCGTAAATTATGCCCAATATGATTCAGTATGAACAGCAGTTTAAAGGCCTGATAATTAGCCTGTGTGTCTTGTTAAATATGTTAAAGTCACGGCTAGAAGTTGAAAGCTTTGGGCTTTGAACTTTCAGGCGTTTTTGGTATTTGGCTCTTTCTTCACAAACACATGAGAGAACATGAATAATAAGTCACCAGTAGGACATGAAAGGCTTCTCTAAATATCTGCTTTAACTAAACATTGTATCCTCCGTTACAGGAGTTATGGGTATGTGCCATAGAACACGTTTTATACTTTGAAATTCTGCTACTGATCCAATAAAGTAGCAAAATGTAGGTAATGTAGGTAGATGAAAAATTGGAAAGAGCAGCATTAACATAATTACTGAAAGCAAGGATCATTCTGGTGAGTGAGTTTCTATTAGGAGCTTTTGGCTAATACTGCATGATTTCTTCATGCATGATTTCTTCATTCACCTCAAGTAGCACCTTATGTTTCCTTGGCATCTGCAAATGCTTCCAAAAGGAGCACGTGTGGCAGTAGCAGAAAATGACAGGGATTTTGCTTTCTTCTTTGTTGACACAGAGAGCAGTCTACATTTTAAAATGTGACTTGGATTTTCACAAACTGACCTGATCTCACAAGCCATTCCCATTCCATTTGGCTGTCTTTCACAAGTGTCATCTGGTGCTGACTAGTGATGAAAACACATTTCTCCGTTTTCCATCAGGATTTCTTTAGGTCCTTCTTCTTGCGTGAATTCCTCTTCCCGACTGTAGGGGTAGCCCAGGAGCAAGACAAACCAAATCTTGCATGATACTGCTTTAAGGTCGATTTATGCTTGTGCGTCGAGTGAACGCAGAGCCTTCGGCAAAGCCTGTACAAGAGGCCTATGCCACTACTTGTGCGTAGTTGCGCCTTTGTTCTGCAGCCAAAACAGTAGTCTGGCCGGGGGGGGGGGGGGTTCTGTGTTGACGTTTCTTGGCGTATTACAAACGATAGTGATGGAAACTGAGCGGATTATGTTGGAGTTGGAGCAAAATAGATGTTTACTTAAACTAAAATTTCTGCAAGAGAAAGAAAGAAAGAAAGAGAAGAGAAGAGAAGACATCAGAGGAGAGGAGAGTTCGTATAGCCGTTGAACCGAATGAGAATGCTGGTAGATTTGATGCTTCGGTTCGTCATCTGAAACCATTAATCTCATGTCAGTGTACGCACAATCCATGATCCGATCCAGTTCGTGCAACTGAATTAAAAAGTTTATCAGTGGTTGGTGTGGCGCAACAGATAACACCACTACCTGCCACTGAGCTACCACACCATGTGGGAGACTGGGGTTCCATTCCCGGTCTCTGTGACTATGCTGCGCTACACCAATAAGAGTCCCTGGGCAAGACTCACTACACTGGCCCGTCTCTGTAATATGAGCAACCTTGTAAGTCGCTCTGGATAAGAGCATCTGCTAAATGCCATAAATGTAAATGTAAAAGTGGGGATGAAGGTGGAAATTCGATGTGACCAAGTGGACCAATCGCGTTGGTTGCGGCCTGCATTGTTGCTCCCCAGGAGTTACATTGCGGCTTAGGGTACACAGAAGCATCAGTAGGCCTTTAACAGTTGATGCTTTTGACATGATGTGAATCTGACAGTTGTTCTTTCCATTGTGTCACAAATTCCATGATAAATGAACCAATATAAAAGCTCCAAAATCACTTGGAATAAAATCTTTTCACATTGACGTCCATTGAAAGCTACGTTTTTACCCCTTTTCCTACAAACTTGCAGTTTTGGACATATGAAGGATCTTGCTTGACTGCAACAATATACAACTTAAGTCCGTCTCAATGAATAAGTATAAATGTATATAAATGTGACTGTACGCGCATGGATTATGAAATACTGCATGCAAGCCAGTCAGGATGCAAACAAAAATAATGATGTAAATGATCTGCAAAGAAATGCCAATGCAGAGTGAAATACAGTCATTAATTTGTGATATTAATAATACAGTATAGCTTTGGTATCAGTGCAGATATAATCCTATAATCCTGTCATATTTCCATTCATAGTTTTCCTAATGCTTGTACACTAGCAGACAAGATTACATGGCTTCATAACAGTATTGTGAGTCTATATTTGATTAATAATCATGGTCAGTTTGAGCATATTCTTTTGTGATGGATAATAAAAGAACAATGCATCGACATACAGAGCCTAACAGTATTATCCAGAGATTCAAAGAATAGAGACTGGTAGTCAGTATTGGCAGGCAGCTGTTTGGCACTTGGACCTGGATATCAGCAGTGAAAAATAGCAACGCTGTTGGAGCTGTAAAACCTAAAACTGCACTGTGGGTGTGGGTCAAAGGACTCCAGTGATCACTATGAACATGTTCATATTGTTCTCAGCATGATCAATTTTAGAGGAACTGAAGCTCACCATTTGAAAAGGATTGAACAGCTATGTAAATGGAAAAGACAGACAAAAAACAATCCTATGACCCTTTCTGTAAGATGCTATGTACAGATACGCTCAATGGACAAAAGTATTGGGACACCTTAATCATTCATTGTTTCTCATAAAATCAAGAGTATTAAAATAGTTGATCCTGATTTTGTTGGAGTAACTGTCTCTACTGTCCAGGGAAGAAGGCTTTAGACCACATTTTTGAGCATTTCTGTGAGGATTTGATTGCATTCAGTAACAAGAGTGTTAGTGAGGTCAGTATGTTGAATGATTATCACCCCACCTCATCCTCAACTCCCCAAATCATCCCCAAAAGTACTGGACTGAGCATCATTCCAGAGAACACAGTTCCACTGCTCCACAGCTCAATGCTGGGGCCTTATATCCCTCAAACCCACGTCTGGCATTAGACATGATGCCAATGGGTTCATGTTTATCTGCTCCAGAGAGTCCTATTCTATTGGCAATACTTCTCTACAGACAAGCTGTGTCAACAATGGGTGCACCTAACTAATCTGAATGCATTCATTAAAAAAAGAGTGTCCACAAACATTTGCATATACAGTCTAACTTGTAGATAAGATGTTGGAGAACAGTCAGTCATACAGTCTCCAACAACAGGAGGATTCCTGCTCCTAGTCCATTCCACTGGTTATAAAAATAGGCGCCTAAAAGCTTTTTGGCTTGGGCAGGTAGTTCAAAGGAAAATTGTAATGCAACTTGGGTATAGAACAGTACAATATGTGGCGTTTCTATAAACTTTATGAAGGCTGGTATGCTCACTAGTCTTATTCACAGAAGTGGCATTTTAAAGACCCATTATTTAAAATTCTTTAGGAGACCAAAAGGGATTCTTCCATAGCCAAACTCCAAAACAACCTTTCTACCCTTCATTTTTGACTCTCTCAATCCAACGAAAGCTGTCATGGCTGGATTTGCAGCCAACAAACAGCATGTATTACTGCAGAGTCTGCAGGCTAATTAGCCTCTAGCTAACTGCTGGTCAGAGACACAGCGTTAATTGATCTCTGTCTGGACAAGCACATGGAGCTGAATACCTGAAAAGCATTACGAGCCATTTGGCCTTGCATTTTCAGTGTTAATTGTATCGTTGTGCGGCTCTGAACAGCCTAGTCAAGGCCCACACTTTTCTTTTTCAGCTCTTCTTTCTCCCCGAGTTTGATGCATGTGTGAAATAGGTCTGGGCTCAGAGGGTACGGGTGACTGTCAGTTTAATACTCTCTGATTTTGCACTTAAGAGGACGATCAGCCATATCTGTCATCAGTGGAGGTACATGGAGGGCTCACCGTTCATCAAACATTTGTAGCACTTTAAACAGTTCAGCCAACCACATCTCTGCGCCTACAGGGAGAGATGTGAGCTGCTGTGGTTGAATCTGTAATACTGTAGTGTCTGCATGGCTAATTAGCCTCTGGCTAACCGCTGGTGAGAGCCACAGCATTAATTGATCCCCGGCTAGAGAAACACTGACATCCTAATGAAGAGCCAGGGACTTGAAAGGCAGAAAAGATGAACCACTGCCTAATACGGAATGACATCCCTCATTAATTATTAATAGATGTAAGAAATTGGGACAAAATAAAAAAATAAAACTATTTATTTGTTTGAAAATTGGTAAGTTTGTCACTACAGAGCTTCCAGCTTTTGGTGAACACAGTAGGATATAGACCAATTTTTTTTTACGGAAATGTTGGATTTATTCAGGCAATTTTCTCTCCTGATCGAATAATGTGGCCAAATCTTATCTTAACACATGGACTGAATGGCTGTAATGTAATTAATCTGGAAAATCTTTATCTAGATGACAGCATTGCTGGCATTAAACACCCCCCCCCCCCAACAAACATACACATTTTTTATTTTTTAGTTTTATTTATTTTATTTCATCTTTGGAGTTAAAAACTTTGAGTCAGAGAAAGGTTCCCTTGGCTCCAGGACATTATTAGTTACATAATGTCATTAACTAATAAATATATTCACAATATTTGTCTTTCACAAGCCCTGCTGATAAATCCAGTTCACAAGCAGCTGGTAGCTGCTTTCAGATCGTATAAGCTGGTCTTTGATGACCAGGGTGGTTGAATATCTGCATCCAGGTTCAAACAAACCCTGTGCCATTGATCAGCATAATGTATATATTTTTTTTCAGTCTGATGGACCAACTTGTCTATAAGCATGACCAAGCAACTTGACCAAGCTGGTCATCAAGCTGGTCATACTAGTTTGGTAAAGCTGGTTGATGTTTATGAAGTCATGATGTTTAATAAGCATGGCCATGGCCAACTGGATCATTTGTGTCATGCTGGTAGACCAGCTAACCCATCAAACCCAACCTAAGAAATAGTTGGGAAGAAAGTTGTGCTATTAAAAATGGACTTTTCTTAACTGTGCATAGGGTTATGTGCTATAGGCCTGTACATGCTGAGCAGATGCATTTATATGGTTTAGTTTTAGAGGAAATGGACATTGTCTTAAAGGGAATATCCCACCCTTTTGCCCCTATAAAGCCACAGGATTTTATGATTTGCTTTATTTGTCCCTGATGTTGCTTTGTAGTCTTGTTTGTTTCCAACCAAAATACTAAAGTAATGCTGTTTGCTACATTGTGCATTACCATGCCACTTACAAGGTTTTGTTTTTTGAATCTGTATCTCCGTCAGTGATGTTAGGATGGAAAGGGGCACCCAGACATACATTTCATTTCAGTGCTTAAAAAATACTCTGTGGTTGCAAGGTTGTAATATACGCCTCTGCGGCTTTCAAGGAAAAATAATGTCACCATAGTGAATGCTTTGGCCTTAAATATAGGTTTTCGCAGATGGATAGCCAGTGGTAAACTTAAGGGCATGCTAGGATATGCTGATAGGCCTCACTTATAATACACAGTTTGAGATTTTTCTAGCTGCCAAGCACGTTCTGGTTTTCTAAAGCAAGGGGTGGTCAACTCTGATCCTGAATGTCGGTGTTTAGTTGTACTGATTTAGGTGATTTCTCTGCTCAAACACACCTGATTTAACTCAGCAGTTAATTACCAGCTTTGGTTGTTCTGCTCGAGCAGGTAAATCAGCAAGCTGATTGACACCAGTTTGGAGACCCGGGTCTACAAAAAGAACCAAACGTTACCAATTTTATTCTGAATTCTGTATTTTTTTTGTCAATTTATTCCTGACTGTATATAAGTTGTCTTATTCACTCAGACAATATACTAAAGCGAGGCTCACATGGGTGGAACATGGGCTAGGTGGGTTTCAGGTGGATATGGGCTCTGAATGTTTGTATGTGTGTTGTTACTGGGACCCAGCTGGGCCACATCATTACAGCCCACCCTAATCTCACATGGGTAGCATCTAGGCCCCATGTGCAGTGTACAAGCCAGATATGGCCCATGGTCTCATCACTGATCCAGGTGGGACCCTGGTGGGCATCCAAATATGGGGCCAACATGGAACCAATGGACAAAACTTTCTGGGTACTAGTTGAGCTAAACATACAGGCTTCACATGGGCGTATTATATGGCCAGTGACTACTACACTATAAATGATTCAGTAAAAGCTGCAGTATTGTACTTACAAGAATGAGGAATGGAAGTCTTGAACTGCTCATGGTTCTTTGTAGATGTAGAAAAATGAACTAGGTGACCCTTCAAATGAGGTTTGCCGATAAAAATAAATGTTAAACCAAGCTTGTCATGCAAGAATTTAGCATACCTGATGAAGTGAACAAACACGCCTTAAATTTTCAGTGCTGATGTGCACTCAGAGCCCCTCATAATCTTAGCAGAGTTTGAGGGATGTTTATCTTGTTAAACGTGTAAAAAGTAATTAAGGCACATCAGTTCATTTGTTCAAACAGTGGAGACAGTGAATTTCTAATCAGGTGATAATTGTAATTTGTGTTAAGATGAGGTGACAGAATAAAAGTGGTCAAGTGATGTTCTTCAAATGAATACAAATTAAAATCAGGCACCAATATTATACCTCATTTAAAGCAAATGGCTTATGCTGTGCTATAAAGGGGCTACTGCAGCAGGACCCCCTGCCCCTCAGTATGCAATTTGAATGAACCTAAGTGTCTATGAAACATCTAGTTAAATTTATTTGCCCTAAGCCTATAATCTAATTTTATTAGAATTATATTAGAATTAAAAATAAAAACTTAGATTACTTAGGCCGTTATATTGTCTTGCAGACACGCAGACTGCCAGTTTAAAATCTACTTGGCTACAGGACCTGTGATAATAGTGTTTTTGCAGATAAAAGCTCTAACAATGACACTCCAGGAAACAAAATACTTGTGTGATTGCAGTGACCTTTGATTGCAGAGTATACACGTTAAGCCACTACTGTATAATGAATTAACCAAATTCGGAATACATTTGACTTCTATCTGCCTTATGAGGACTTTAGAAATCAGCCATCACCATCTTGAAACCAAAATAATGCCACATGTTTGAAACTATACAATTACAAACAGTTAATGGCAGTAAATGAGTACCATTGCTGCCAACATTAGCAGCAATTAACAATTAACATTAGCTACATCACACATGTTCCTCTCAGAGCTTGTCCCGTTATCTATCTGTATGGAATCACAATCGGAATGTGCTCATGTGTTACATCTGTATGCTTTTTAGGAGGCATAGGGATTTTGGACCCCATGAAAAGATATTACACAAAATATTCTGCCTGAAAACTCATATATTAATAATGAATACCCCCCCCCTCCTCCAATACAGCGCCCCTGGTAGGAGGTCAGCTGTTTCAACACGCCATAGAGATCATATTTTGCAAATGTTATTTCCTGCATATTTTTGCTGATAGCTGTGCAATGGAACATAACAAAGGATGAAAATGCGCTATATGTCCAAATGTTTGTGGACACCCCTACTAATCAATGCATTCAACTGCTTTAAGTGGCACCTATTGCTGACACAAATGTAGACACACACAGCTTGTTTGGTCTAATCCCTGTAAAGAGGCATTGCCAATTGAATAAGACTCTCTGAAGCAGACAAACATGAACCTATGGGAGAGGTATGAAGACCCCTAGAATTGAGCTGTAGAACAGTGATACTGTGTTCACTGAAATTTTGGTTCTTAATCCAATACTTTTGGGACAGGTTGAAGATGAGGTGGGGTGGTAATTACCCATCCTGACCTCACTAATCTAGTAGAAACCTTTTTACAGACAGTTACTCCAACAAAAGCAGGATAAACACTTTCTTTTTAATACATTTAGTTCCAGAAGAGGCAATGATTGAGCATGTGTCCCAATACTTTTGTCCATATAGTGTATAGTGTGTCGAATGGGCGCAGTTTTCATATCTCACTCTGCTCTGTTCCACAATAACATTATAGATGGTGGGGCTTGCGAGTGGCCCAGCCCTCTAGGGCCAATGCTTATTATTAAGAGATTGCCTTGCTCAATCCCCAGCGATGTCCAGAGAGGAGTCCCAGAGAGCATAACTGGCCTCGCTCTTTCATTGGGTGGGTGCAATGGATCTGCTTCTTCCCCCATAACTAAACATGACGTTAGTCAGTGTGGGTGTTTGTTTGCTGATGCAACAGAACTAGCAGTTACTGTTCTCCAAGCGTGTTCAGCTGTCCAGCGGTGCAGCATAAGCAGCAGCTTGAAAAGATGCAGTGGAGCTTTATGCGACTTGGAGGAAACACATGCTAAGCTTCCCCCCCTACCCCTCCCCCCGGCACTGGTAGTGTTATGTGATAGGAATAGTCTGAGCTACTTGGCTGAAAGTCATATCTCCAAAATCCAACATTGGAGATTTTGCTGTGCACAATGCATAAAATGCAGTGGTCTGTATTCACGGCTTAAACCACCTCTACTACTCCATATTTAGGAGGTATTTTTAAAAGAAAACTGTATAGTTATTAAATGAGAGCATTGTGTTCTTTGGTGACCAGTAGTTTTCTTTATTCATGTCTGCGGATTTCAGTCTAATCAAAGCAAGGAAGGAGGCCATAAAAGCACATAATACCTAAAGGCCTACAATTAAGCCTGCATTTGATTATAATTGCCTTAAATTAAAATGTCTTGTGGTTGGTTTTTCAGCTTTTCAGCTTAGTCAGAAAATCCTGTGGGTTGCTTGTCATAATTTGCGATTAAAGACTTCTATTGCAAGTGAGTTAATAACTTTTCACCATAAGGGATCTTCATATCCCATGGTCTGTAATAGCAAGCGGACTGGAAAACAACAGCGCAAAAACGAACACAGAGTTATTTCCCTAAGAGATGACCGTCATTAGCAGAGAGTCATTTAATGAGGTGCAAATATAGCTTCCAATTCAATGTAAGACCTATCCAGGTAGGTGATTTATTGTGCATGTTAATATGCTGTAGGCTAAAAACCCAGAGACGGTGGGGAAGAGGATGACTGTGAAAATAGCAGGACAAAAACAAGTACATCAAGGCTAGAGGTTGGTTTGTTGAATGCAAATTTATGACACTCGAGAAGAGCAGGACACAAACAGTTCTTTTAGTTTTTTTAAATGTATTTGAGCCAGATTAAAGTTTAGTTACTCATATAAATGAAAAGGTACATTTTGTTTCAGATACTTTGTTTACATTATATAGTATTTTAACATATTGACCTCACTTGTCACTAACTGCAATCAAATCCTTACACCAATCCAAATCCAAAGTCTAGTAGAAAGCCTTCTTCCCTGGACAGTAGAGACAGTTACTTCAACAAAAAGCAGAATAAACTCTTTTAATACCCTTGATGTCAGAAGCAACAATGATTAAGCAGGTATCCCAATACTTTTGTCCATATAGTATATTTAAGAACAATACACACTTTTTGGCCATACTGTTGAATGGCCACAGTTTTCATATCTCACTCCGCTCTCCTCCACAATAAAATCATAGATGGTGGAGCTCGCGAGTAGCCCAGCCCTCTAAGCATTGGCCCTGTTATTGAGAAATTGCCTTGCTCAATCCCCAGCGACACTACAGCCATCTGTGGGGAAAAGGTTGGTTTGTTAAATGCAAAATTATAAAACTCCAGAAGAGCAGGACACAAACAATTTTGTTTTTTTTGCTAAATAATTTTAAATGTATTTGAGCCAGATTAAAGTTTAGTTTTAAATTAATATAAAAATGTACATTTTATTTTAAATATTTTATATATTTACCCTTAATGTATCTCCAAAATGGTGAAAACAGGACAGCAGCGAAATACTGTTCAAAGGTTTTGGCATCCCTGATCCAATTACACAGGTTTGCTCATTTTCGATGAATCTGCATGAATCTGTAGTTGCAGTGTTGGAATGCTATGAAAACTGTGTTCGTCTTAAAGTCGTTTAACTACATTATAATCTATGTTACCTTGAACTTTTGAGCTTTGTGCTTCTCTACCGTTCAAAGCAGAGATTATTTGAGCATTAGAATCGAGTCTGGATGACTGTTATTGTCTAGCCCTTGCTGTCAGGGAGATAGAAATGCAGTCTGCCTGGGTGAGCATACGGGAGATGACGAAGCTTGTAACAAAAATAAAGCAGACAGGCACGATACAAAACGAGACAGAAAAAAGAATCCAGTTTCTCACTCAGCCATTAGTTGTGACAGACATTAAACCTGAAGGGTAAATGACACAGTGAGTTCGCAAAATAACATTAACTCCCTGCTCATGTAACCGTTTAGCCAAAAGGACTGTTTAGCCAAATAGAAAATGACAAGACCTGAACCTAATCATAACGGTAGAGACGGATTTCTTCATGGCCAGAGGAGCTTGAACTAGGGAAGGGACTTTAAACTTGAAGCAATGGAAGAACGTGCGCTGCAATGGATGAACTGCATAGGAGAGCATGCGGTGTGATGGGGTAGCTGCGTTTGATTGATGGGACCAAGTGTCTGACACTGTGAGAGAGTGCAGGAGGTTTTCTCTCTGAAATGTGCATCTGGTAGATATTATAGAAGTTAAGTGAGGATATTTGAGACAGTTGCTATGGAGGTGAGAGCTAGGCAGTTGCTATGGGCATTGAGTGAAGCTGTCATGGAAGTGAGAGGTTGAGGTTTTTGGAAGGTAACTATCTGAGATGATGTGAGTACGGCTGACGAGTTCATGCCCTGTGATTACTCTAGTGTTGCACATTAATGCAGAGTGAAAGTAGATTTCCGGTTATAAGGGAATATCTCCGAATAGGAAGACAAAGGTGAGTCGGCTTTGGGATGTAAGAATTGATTTGATTCTGTTATATTGTTAGTATTAGAACTGCTATTATACTATTAGTATTATATTACTATTGTTGTTGTTGTTATTTATTTATTTATTTGTTTTAGTATTTATTTTTATCATTGCTTCACATTTTGGGCTTTATTTATTGATTTATTCCAATTGTACCGTACCATCAGCATATGATGTAGGAGACTATAAGAGAGAGGGGAGAACTCTGAGAACTTAAGGCTGGAATTAGGCTGACTTTTTAATTTGTGGGAGCAGGCCAGACCCCCCTCTGACAGACCGAGCAAGACTGAAAGATTCAGAGAGCTTCAGAGAAGGATTTGAGGACCTTTATTTCGTGAACCATTTCCCTGCATTCCAATGAAAAACATGCATCTCAATTTTTGTCCCATTTTTAGTTTTCTCTATGGTTTGAACCTTGTAGCTGCTCTGTATGCAGTGTCAATCATTCTGGATAAACAGGCCAATAGAAATGCTCCAAATTATTTGGAATGAACTCTTTTTTTTTTTTTATTTTATTTTTTTATCTTTTAATTTTACATCCTTTCAAAGTTCAGAACAAATCTTAAAGTAAAGTCACCATTTTGGAGATGCATGTTTTTTATTGGACAGCGACAAATTTGCATATATATGCACAGTAGCAGTACAGCAACAGGGGACAAAACCAACACTGTCATTGAAATAGTGAACTAGTGAAAATAATTGGGAATGGAATACTGACTAAGCATATCTGGAGCACAACGGAAAAGCTAAAGTCAGCTACGAAGCGAGTCACCAAGAGTACAGACACACTTTCAAACTTGTGTTCATGGAACTAGATCAACATCTAAAGGGCAAGGGCTGATGCAGTACAAGGTGGCAGACCCATCTGATATTTAGAGCTCCAGAAACACAAGTAAAGTCAATATTGTGATTGCATGTTAATGAATACCAACCAGTTCAAATGTGAGGAAGGGCACAGTTAGCAAATAAACAGTGAGCCAGAGCACTTGCTGAAGACGTGAATGTGCAGATGCCGGTTCTGAAACTGAACTACGTCTGATTATAGGAGACACGGTTGGATATATTGGGGGTAAAATGGCAATAAATAGTGCAGATGCTAACAATACATGTTAGTAGAAAATATAAGATAAATACTGAGACAAAAAGGCTGTAGGCCAAAGAGGCCAACATTTAAACCCTGTTCATTTAAAGCAAAATGAAGGAATTCTGCTTCAATGCGTTGATCACTGTTATTAAGATAAAGGGCTCTATTTTAGCAGTCTTAGGCAAGCAGTCAACCGAAGCTTGATTTAGGGCATGTCAGTGTGTCTTTGCGCTCATAACGACAGGGAAAGTACGCCTTGCGCAGCTCAAAACCTGCAAAAGGTATGTACTGAGTCTCTTAATTAATCATGAGTGTGTTTTCAGAACGTGCAATAAACCAAACAGCGTCCCTTGTTGTTTCCTTTAAGAGCCTGGTGCAGTCTGACTTTAGCAGATTGCTATTTCAGTGGTGCAAAGTGGGGGTGTATGCACATTGGGCACGTGCCTGTGTTGACAATTCACTGCCAAGATAGCAACGAACATCTGACTGTTGAAGTCTGCCTGGGTTGTTTTCAGTCAGTGGTGCACTTGTGTTTTTCCTTGCCAAGACAGCTATATGCAAGAAATTTACCTGAACACCTCATTTTGAGACCACCAAGCTCATCAGCGTAGATATATTCACAAGCAGGCGGGGTATAAGATGGCAATGAGCATTGTGATGCAGCTTGCACAGGGTGTAAGATAGGGCCCACAGACTGTGGGATTTTTTTCTGTCCTACTTCAGGACGTTGGACTCAAAATGAAAGGCTGAATGGCTGTAAGGCTGAGGTGCAGAACATCAGCTGTGATTTAAGGGTATTTACCTTAGTTTACATTACATAGAGCATTACTTTTTGCTTCTGGACTCAGTAGTTGCTTTAATTGTATGTATTTGTTATTTTCCACCTCTAAATTTGGAGGTATTTGCTTTGAGTTACGTTGAAAGAAAAAAAAAAGAAGAAATGGAGCTTCTGTTCATTTTAGAGTTCATCCCGTTGCCGCTGTAAGCAGTCACATCATCAATCAAGATGTGTGGGACAAGTGAGTGCACAGGCAGCTGTACAAGCCCAAGCTATTTACCAGATTAGACGGTTTGCTTTGGAAATGAAAGGGTTCTATTTATCTGCTCACTTTTCACATTCTAACACCTTGAGAATCGATGTTCATCTGTCATCTGTATATATACATACACATATGACACACACACACACACACACACACACACACACACATGTAGCATCCATGGACTTTTAAAGTATTACAATGATTACAGAACCAGGAAGATAAGTTAAGTATAAGATCTGCTTGTCAGAAACTGGATCTGTTTATTAACAAATTCAGATCTCAGTTGTCTCTTGTTTGTCTTGTCATTTGTTTGCTAATTTTATGGTTCATCAGCAAAAAGGTTCAGAAAAAGTTAAAGCCTTACGTTACCCTAAAGTAAGGGTGCATTTTACTGTTTGGCAATCCAGCATCTTCAACCTGATGGAATATTCCACACAAAATGTATAATTTAACATATGATTGCTCACTGTGGTGATTTGGAGAAAGGTCCCCATTTCTCCATCAGTCTGTATCTGTGAAGCTATTATTTTATGCAATTATTTTTCTTTAGGCTTTAAAAGGAAAGGATTTGAATGGAAATTCTATCTGGGCTATCACACCCATGGCGGTATGGATACAAATGTTCTAACAGTGTGACTCTGTGAAAAGGTTAAACTGAAAAATCTGCAAGTTTTAGAACTGTCTCCAATGTATGTGCATGTTCAGGCCATACCATTTGGTATTTCATAAGAGGGTGAGATGGAAATGTATAGGTTAGAGTGGGACATAGATGACATCATACAAACTTCAGATATGTTCCCCCAAGTTTCAGTTTGTCCAGTGGTTTGCATGCAACATTACTTTCATTTTAGTTCACAGCATCCTCACAGCAGTGCTCTTAGTAAAATGTAGTAGAACACCTTCCCCAGACAGTAGAGACAGGTACTGCAACAAAAGCAGGATAATACCATTGATTTGGGTAGAAACAATAAATGAGCAGGTGTCCCAATACGTTTGTCCATTTAGAGTACTTTAACCACATATCTAACCTTTACGTTATGTTATAGAGGTTGTTACAAAGTATTTTAAAAAGGTACTTCACACATTTATCATATTTACAAAAACAGCTCTATGAAGAGCAAACCACTGAAAGTTATTTGGTGAACCAGAAGTGGTTATTTTACAGAATTACCCCCAGGAAAGAAAAAAAAAACCTTTATAGCACCTTTTTTTTTTAGGAGTGTTAAGACACTTTTTCTCAAAGGACTCCCACAGTGTTCTGGATCATGGTGAATAACCTCAAGGTAAAATCCCTTATCACCCTATTCTTTCCCTCCAGGGTATTCTTGCAAATGAGAGAGTCTGTAATGCACCTTAACTGGCAGAATTAAAGGTATTACCTAAAATACATTTGTTCTTCCACACTCTAGCTTAAGGGTTTTGAACATGAACGTTTGCCAGGTTGTAGCTTCAAGATCATTTTTCCAGTACATTAAGGGATTGGTTTTAGGCATGAATATAAATAAGCTTTCACATATGACAATGGTTACACAGCACCTCTACACTTTTTAGGTCTGCTATAAAAGATCCTGTTGGAGAATGTCTATAATACTAGGATATCCAGTATCCAGAGGATGTTTGGCAGCAATGGCAGGCTGCTAAACCCTTAGAAATCACAATTGCCGTGAATAATAACAAAAGCATGGTATACTTTAATTACATAATTATGTATTTGTAATGTTAAAACTTTAAGTAGGGACTATAAGTTGAACTTTTGGAAGGAATTGCTATTTTACACTGTCAATACACAATCAAATGTAATTTCACTAAATAATTTTGTATTTAAAAACTTGAAATTATAAGTTTAAAGTTTACAGCAACAACCTACAACTTGAGAGTTGCTAAAGATGGCCTTCACCCCTTTTCCACCGTCCACCCACTCCACTGTGGCTTAAGTTGATAGGAAGACATGTGTGTATTTGTGTATACATGTGCCCATTAGTAGATGTATTATTATTTTAACAGCAAAAGGATTCATTTCTCAGCTCCAGAGGGTTCAAGAGGGACATCAAAGTCATGCAAATAGAAGTCCAGCTATTGATTTGTTCCCCCTTTGCATGTGTGTATTCCAGTTGTGTGATTCTGAATGCCTGGTGGGTAGCTCAGGCAGAAATAATGATATTGCAAAGGTCAAACAGACTTCAGCATTCAGACGGCTGAGTGTCTTTCCATCATTTGCAAGCTCTGGTAGAATCGACAACAAAGAGCCAGTAAAAAAAAACATCACAGGTCTTTACTTTAAAACATTTTACTGTGCAGTAATCTTGCGTTTTGTGTGAGTTGGTTTGAAATTACTCTGAACAAAAACTGTGCTGCATTAATGTAGATTAAAATGAAGAATGTTTTTTTTTCCCCTATACATTACTGAGTACTGTTTCAGAGAAAGTAGCAGCAGTAGCAGCAGCAGTAGCAGCAGTAGCAGTAGCAGCAGCAGCAGCAGCAGCAGCAGCAGCAGCAGCAGCAGCAGCAGCAGCAGCAGCAGCAGCAGTAGCAGCAGCAGTAGCAGCAGCAGTAGCAGCAGCAGTAGCAGTAATAGCATGGGTAATAGTAGCAGTATTAGCAGCAGTAGCAGTTATAGCAGGAGTAGTAGCATTTACATTTACGGCATTTAGCAGACACTCTTATCCAGAGCGACTTACAAAAGTGCTTTGCTATTTACCCAAGAAAGACCTTGGCTAGTTAGAATAGACTAATAGTTCAAAGATACCTCTAAGCTTAGACATTACTAAACACAAGACAATAAGGTGACCATAGTACTCTATTCGCTATTCGCCCAAGTACTCTCGGAAGAGGTGAGTCTTCAGTCTGGGTTTGAAGACAGTGAGCGACTCGGCCGTTCGGACACCCAGGGGAAGTTCGTTCCACCACTTTGGTGCAGGACAGAAAGAAGCCTGGGCGCTTATCTTCCGCGGATTTTGAGGGATGGCGGGTCGAGCCGAGCCGTACTTGAAGCTCGAAGGGCTCTAGGTGCGGATCGGCTTTTGACCATTGCCATCAAGTACGGAGGGGCTGGTCCAGTCTTGGCTTTGTAGGCCAGCGTCAGGGTTTTGAATCTGATGCGGGTAGCAGCTACAGGAAGCCAGTGGAGAGAACGCAGCAGTGGAGTGACATGGCTAAATTTTGGGACATTGAAGACGACCCATGCCGCTGCATTCTGGATGAGTTGCAGGGGCCTGATGGTGTGCAGAGGGAGACCAGCCAGAAGAAAGTTGCAGTAGTCAAGTCTGGAAGTGGCGAGAGACTGAACAAGCACCTGGGCGGCCTCTCTAGAGAGAAAGGGTCGAATTCTCCGGATGTTGTACAGGAGGAATCTGCATGACCGCGTTACGTTTGCAACATGGCTTGAGACAGATAACTGATCATTCATGACCACACCAAGGCTTCGAGCTTCTGTAGAAGGAGTGACCAGCGAGTTCTCAAAGGAGATGGCAAGATTTTTGGTCCAGCAGATCCTGGGATGTACAGCAGCTCCGTCTTGCTGGGGTTAAGTTTGAGGTGGTGAGCCGCCATCCAAGCAGTAGTAGCAGTAGTAGCAGTGGTTGGTGTGGTGCAACAGATAAAACCACTAGCTGCCAGTGAGCTATTACCTCATGTGGGAGACCAGGGTTCGATTCCCAGTCTGGGTGCGCTACACAAATAAAAGTCCTTGGGCAAGACTCCTAACACTGCGTTGGCCCACTTCTGTAATATGTGTAACTATGTAAGTCGCTCTGGATAAAAGCGTCAGCTAAATGGCATAAATATAAATATAATATAAATATAGTAGCAGTAGCGGTGATAGCAGTAATAGCAGTAGCAGGAGTAGTAGCAGTGATGGCAGGAGTAGTAGCAGTAGCAGGTTACTTCCTTCCCATCTCATAATTCCCAAAAATGAACACACAAATAAAAATAGTTTTTTTAAGAAGCATTACTCAAAATTCAATCAATCAAAACACAATCTCTAGCGCTTAAGAGGTGGTAAACACAAAACACTGGCTCCTAATACACAAGTGCTGATTATTATTTTAGTTTATAATGATTTTATGATATTTCACAGTTTTGAATTGGCAATAAAGGGAAGGGAAACCATCTAATGCTCCATTTAATAAATAGGACAGAAAAGGTGTAGGCTGAAGCTTTAGCCCTATTTTTCAGCTACCCTTTCCCCTAACAAATTCTAACAGGCAGCCCGTTATCTACTGGGTTTAGACAAGACAAATTAACAGAAGCAACAAGAAGGCTGACTCATTTCCATAAGGTTTACCGCTAGCTACTATATGTAATAGCAGCAGGTTAGAGGAACTGATAAAAATCCTAAGCATATACATAGACCTGCAATCCAAACACCCCAAGCTGCACTGGTCCGTTTTAGAAACTCTTTATTGTATGCATCATCAGATTTGAGGCTAATGTTAATATGATTATAAGATTGAAAACACCAGAGGGGTGCATTCGTATTGATTCTCCTGCCACAAGCTCTGTTTTCTTGCCAAGCAGAAATGCAAACACACTGTGCTTCCTGGCTCTTGGCTCAGACGGCTGTTTCTTACAGGTGGATGGATGTTCATTGACAGCCGTTAGCATGTGGGCGGATTCTTTATATGCTCTAAGTAAACACCTTTTGCAACAGTCGTGCCATGCGTACATTCAGCTGCACAGAAAGGCACTTTTATAGTTAATGCCATTCTGTAAAGGCTTCTGTCTGTGAGTGGGAGAGGTCTAATGTGAGTCATGGAGACCTGCCTCATTATATTTCTCTCATTTTAGTTCCTTCAGCACAGGCATCTCTGCATGAGAGCAGAGTTTGTGTAGTAGCAGCGCAAAACTAGCAATCCGTTGAAGTGCTCAAAATTGGTCAACCACTGTGTGGAGCCAGCACTGCGAATTGTTACCACATTTTCACTCTACTGGCTACTTACCCATGAGGGGACGCTTTTCATTTGCATTTATGGCATTTGACAGACACTCTTATCCAGAGTGAATTACAGTTCAATCATATTACAGATGTAGGAGAATGCAGTATTGGGAAACTTGCCCAAAAACTCATATTAGTATAGTGTAGCGTGTTTGGCCTGTTTGCCTGAGAATCAACCCTTGAATTGCTGTGTTATACCAACCTATATTTGTTCAATAGGTTCAATTTCATGAAAATGTGTGTTAGAGAATATCAAATATTTATACATTAAATATATTTTAACATCAAACCTTACACAAATCAAAGCCTCAAATATATCCTTGCTGCCCCGCAAAAACTCATTTTCTTTTTTTTGCTTTGTTTTTCACTTTTTGATACAATGTGAATCTGACAATGTACATCTGTACAGAATTTCATGAAAAATGGGGTAATAGAAATGCTCCAAAAATTACTTTTTTCTTTTTTTAAAATTTTGACTTCCATTGAGAGTTAAGAAGGTTTTTTTTTTCCTTCTCTTGTAAAGCTGCTATTTCCAAAAAAACCACAAAAAACAACTAACAAATAAAAAACAAAAAGGGTGACAAAAAAAGGGTTTGCTTTATTTAATCATACAAGTCTCATTGTTTTAAGTCACATTAAATGAACAAGTATAAAAATAACAAAAAAAAAATATGTTTATTTAACACTGATTATTCATTGTTTTCTGTATCCTGCGATTTAATTAAAATTCTTCTAAAAGTATCATTGTTATTTTGCCCTAAACTGAAAAACTGGTAATCAGATGCTAAACTATGGAGGAATCAGTTAATTTTTTTAGCATGTATACATGTCCATGTTGCGCCAGTCTCAATTATATGAACAAAATAGAATAAATGTTAAATAAAGAAGGTATACGTGAATGCCATTTGACTTTTATCAGTAGATAAAGGTTCCTGATAAATAATGTGTATAATAAATAAGTTAATCTTGCTAATATTTTATAGAAATGTAATTTCTTTTAGTGGAACATGCACACATGAATTGCTTGGAGAATTCTACAGTTACATGCAGCCATAAGTATGCTCTACAATTCTGTTTTGAAATGTGGATTTTGTCAACTTAAACTAAAACTAATGAGAATACATTCAAACATGATCAATCTGATTTACAGTTCTCTTGGTGTAAGTCTTAAATGTATTTTACATGAGCTGCAGTTAGCCGTGCTTAGATTATTAGTTAGTTTGATGATCATTTTGATTGGTCAGATGTCAAAAACTGTAGTAAAAAGGCACGCAAGGCCAATAACAAGAGACGTCTCCATAGCTCATCTTTCTTTCCTTCTTTATTTTTTCCCTCACTGCCTCGTATGATATCCACTTTTCTTTTCTGAATGTGAGGGGAAGGGGTGGGCTGCTGTAAGAGCTTTATAGTAAGCTTTTAGTCCATCACAATCTAGGAGGAAGCAAGAACTCTATAGGATATACGGACTATGCTTTACATTTAAGCCATGTGTGGGCTTTTAGCACCTGCTTCTGTTTTCTTCTTTTGTCCTTCCAGCAGTTTCTAAAATGCCTTTTCTGCTATGACTCAAACTGGCAGTGAGTGGTGTTATTTCAGTTAGGCACTGTTCTTGTCACTGTACTATCTTTTTTTGTGTGTGTGTGACTCACAGTGCATGTTGTTCGTATCTGTATGTTACATTTGGTTATTTCTGGGGCTCTTACTAACTCTTTAGATTTCACTGTGAGGTCTGATGATTCCTTAAAGCTTAAAACTGATTGAAACTGGGCCTCAATCCCATCCTCTCCAGCCCCTCTAGCACACCTGCTTATCTAGGTGATTGGGCATATTCAACAGTGGAAGCTTTGAAGTGCAACAACAGTTTAAAGCAGCACAGATGGTGTTTATTTGTTTATTATTTTTTTAAGACTTGAAGGCGTGTTTGAATTTTTATGACTTTACTCTCAGTGATGGAGTACATATGCTAAATGTTTATTAGAGAGGACAACAGCATTCTAATTAGCCTACATTACTTTAACCGCCATGTTTGCAGTGTATACGACACATATGGAGCTGTGTAATTAAAAAGTTTTGAACAAACACCAGGTTTGAAACTCTGGCTAGTTCAGCCAGTCATGTGGGTGAGTGGTCCATGTGTCCTTGCATCTGCCTACGTTTCTGCCCACAGGTTGCAAGCAAGGCCGAGGCCTTGGCCAAACATGCACTCTGATATTTTGTGCTCCCTCCTGAAATCTCTTTAGGAAGGTCACCATTATCACTTTAAAGTGTGCTCTGAGCATTTTTTCATCAGCACTCTGATTAGTGTTGATCATAAAACTGAATACAATACTTGATGATCCAAGTGCTTGTGTGTCCTCGGCTTGAGGATAGCGAGAGAAATAAAGGTGTTCAGAATCACAGGCTTTCCTGACATTTTAGATGAAAGAGACAGAGACAGTCCTGCCGGCATTTTTATGAGCTATGACCTTTGCGAGTGTGTCTGTTCCATTAAAAAACATTTTGGGGATTTGAGCCCTTGCCTCCAGTAGCCATGCTCACTAATCTCGAATAAAGAAAATGGGGAGAAGATGGGGCTTAGCTTTGAAAGTGTGAGTGAATTGCTATACATATAATATTAGCTGGCATATCAGGAGATTAGTCTAGGGTTGAATGGAGAGAGAACTGGTCCAGAAAAAAGCAAGTTACTGTATGCTGGATTCGAAAGAACCAGTATAGTGGAAGTGCCGTAGTGCAATAAAATGATGGGGGTGCAAATTTGTCTTACATCTAGTCAATATATACATATTATCTGCCTAAATTGCTGGTCAGTCTAGAACAGCTCAGTCTGTAATACCCATGATGGTGGCCAGATATCTGCCACCAGGTTGTCAGCATCAGATCCTTTACCTCCTGTCAATTGCAAGGAAGAGCTGCTGTAGATCTGATGCAGATTCTGAGCATCAGAGCATCCCACAGGTAAACAGCACACATGAACCTGATCACCCAAGTGATGAAAAATAAAGCAGGTGTACACCCAAGTGCACCCAAGGCTTTACCTACATTTCATGCCCCCACACTGATGAGCCCATGGTTTGGCTCATCAGTGTAACTAAAATTAGTCATAAATGAGATTGTTACACTAATCAGGTACAGGAGGAATCTCATAGTGAGAAATATTAGATATACTGAAGTATTTTGAAGGTGGTTTTTCAGGCCGAGATATCATTTTTGCAGTGTGGTGAAAAAAGAGGAGTTTTTTTTTTTTTGTTTGGGGGGGGGGTGCATATGGTTCCATTGCTCCAGATGGTGGTCCAAGTCCTCTTCCTGGTCATAGGGGTCCAGTACTTTGGCAAGTGACAGCTGGCACCATACTTTCCTCTCACCTCCCTTTCAGAAATCAGCATGGTGCTGGCCGTCCTGGGAAATTGTCACAGTCTCAAAAGATGGCTGAGACATAGTGTGAAGCCACCTAAATGCCTGTTGATCTGATCTATTTTCCAGTTCTGGCATTTTCCCAGCAAGAGGTCCATGGCAGGGGGTGTGAGTGTGTGGGGTGGCAAGCAGAGGGGTGGGTGGAGGGGTAAGATATGCCTACTGTGTAGAGAAGACACTAAAAGGAGCTGACTTGGTATTTAAGTTCTCCCCTGCTGTTCCCTTGATGCCGGGACGGCACAGAGGGCAGATCCTGTCTTGCTTTGCTCAGGTCACCGTATGCGCTTGTGTCTTCATGCCTATACATGTACAAGCGTGAGCACTCTGCCTGTCCAGTCACGGAGCTTTCGCGTAGCACCAGAGTGATGCATCACTGCGGTCCACAGCTGTCGTGCGCTGCGCTGCTAAATTGATGGTAATGCAATTAGCTTTGTTGCCTTGGTCCTAGCTGTCCCTGAGCTAAGCTGAGTGAGAACGGAGGCGGCAGGCGCCGGGAGAAAACACATCTCCGGCTCTAATTAGGCAAAAGGCGTAAGCTGGAAATAGGTTTGTAACACCGTAAAATGGCCCCATATTTCACAAGTGCCCCATCGATTTCGCAGCTGCATGAATATTGCAATGAGTTCCCGACATTGCATATACAATAGGACTGGCCTCCAGAAACCTCACACCTGATGTAAATTATCATGGTGACCATTTTGTCAGCTGAAAGTATCACCATTGTAATGTGTTTGGTCAGAGAGTCAGAAATCATGGTGCTGGATACACAGCCCATTATATGTTCACGAGTTCATTAGGGTTGCGCAACAGAGAACTAATGTTTTCTTCCAAATTAGGTTTCAATGTAGCATTCTGGTAATTGTACAGCTGACTATACTCACTAGATAAGCCTGCAGGGTAAAGTTACAGACACCCACTACAGCACTCACAAGCAACAGTACTTAACAGTAAATAGAGATACAGTGGCATGCATAATTTAAGCATCTCAGTCAGAATCTTTGTTACTGTAAATATCTGCACCAAGAGCCCTTCGAGCTTCAAGTACGGCTCGGCTCGACCCGCCATCTCTTAAGATCCACGGAAGACAAGCGTCCAGGCTTTTTTCTGTCCTGCACTGAAGTGGTGGAACGAGTTTCCCCTGGGTGTCCGAACAGCAGAGTCGCTCGCTGTCTTCAAACGCAGACTGAAGACCCTCCTCTTCTGAGAGTACTTGGGCGAGTATTATGGTCACCTTATTGACTTGTGTTTAGTAATGTCTAAAGCTTAGAGGTATCTTTGAATTTTAGTCTGTTGCTTATTCTTGAGAAAACAGTGAATCATTTTTGTAAGTCACTCTGGGGAAGAGTGTCTGCTAAATGCTGTAAATGTGAATGTAAATAGTTAAGTGAGTAAAAGATGAACCAAAAGGCATAAAGTTAAAGAAACGTCTTTTTAATATTTTAAGCACCATTAGGTGTATTTATTTTTGCTAGATAGAAAGAAAAGGAGCACCTTTCTAAGATAAACAAAATACTAAGCACTTAATGAGCTCATTAGCGCTATGGCTTGTTCAGAATCACTGTTAGGAAAGGCCAGGTGATGCACATTTTAAAGCTTTATAAATACTCTGACTCAGAAAACCTTGTCCCAACAACCAGCAGCCCTAGGAGACTCCTCTAAGCAGCTGCCTAGCACTCTGAAAATGACAGTAATTGATGCACACCAAGTAAACTCACGGACAGAACTACTCATAGAGTTGCTAGTAAGACGAATCAAAACCCCTGTTTGGCTGCAAAAGACCTTCAGGAAGATTAATCATAATCCGGAGTGGTGGTGGTGCACACACCTGTCCTCGCCACATAATTCAGCATCAGTTTTAAAAGGATGATCTACACAAGCCTGGTGCATTTTGGAAGTCACACTGAGTGAAGGTGTGTTTGGAGAAAGCCTGCAGAAGGGTGCAGAATTTCATGACAATTCCACAACTGTTTAGCACAATCCTGGATCGATCATTCTTTGGGCTTTCATTTTAGCTAAAGGCATAGGTAACATTCCACTGGTTGAGAGAGGAACAGATTCAAATAACCAGCAGGAAATTCAAACTTCACACTGTGTAAGAAAAGCTGAAGATGAAAAGAGGAAGGCCTCCAGAGCAGGATAATGATCTTAAACACACCTCAAAATCAAGGGGACTACCTCAAGAGGTGCAAGCAGAAGGTTTTGCCATGGGCCTTACAGTCTCCTGACTGAGGAAATCGTACATACATGACTAAAAGACCATCATACAATGTGTACTAAATATTGCTTGATTATTGTCATTTGCACAAACCCAGACACACAGAAAACCAGTGGAAGTTGTTTACCTGAACCCACACCTGACCTTGACCTACTATACTTAAAACTAATTCCAACGAACATAAACATAGGCCACATTACCCTAACTCTTTACCTAACCTTAACCATAACCGGCACTTAACTGAACCATAACGGATACTGTTTCGTCAATTGGTATCTTTTTTAGAGGCTCCATAGGGAGAAAAACAGCATTCAGATCTTCTTTGGATACATAACAGCCTGGGTTGTGTGTATTTGGCAAAACAGCGCCACCAGTGGACAGGAGCTCATTGGGAATCATAAAATAGGATTGAAATATCGGACACTGGTGCCCATGTTACAGATTTCCTTGGGTGAACTTTAGTGTTATATGTACGTATTTTGTATTTTTATAAGATCTTGTTGACCAGAAATCTGTGAATAGGCCTCAAAAGAGCAGTGCATGCAAGGTGGCCAAAATTCTCACCAAACTAAAAGCCTTTTGCATGGACGTGTGGATGGAAATCCCTTTCTTAGCTGCTGCAAATAGCATTCACAAGCTGTGGGACTTGCCAAAGGGGTGTTGCTAAGTACTGACCATGCAGGGTGGCCAAACTTTTGCTTGGGGCAAAAGCCTTTTTAGTTGTTTTAAAACTGCAACAGATGGAAATAAAAAAAGTCATTCTTCTTAAAATATTAAAGAAATGTCATCCTTAATTTTATTCTTTTTGGAAATCAGGTCATATTTTACTCACTTGGCTATTCGCAGTGAAAGATGCTTTGACTGGGATGCCCAGTGTATTATTGGATATGTTATGTAATTAGCTGCTGTTCTTTGGTGAGCAAGCCATGAAGAGCTAGAATTTTCATTCTCACCAGCAAGGCCAAAGACCCTCAATATTTCTGGAAGAGTTATCATCTGACCAGTGGAAGATCTCCAACGTTTATCTAAAACAGTCATCAAAGTAGCATTTTTTAATTCCATTAGAGACATCTCATACCCTTGGAATGGCCTTGCACATTTCAAGCGAGAGGAAGTGTGTTTGAAAAACAAATGCAAAGCCAAGCCAAAAAGAAAGAGATCAATACCGAACCCCATCACTGTCCACTGCATACACACAATAAAGCCTCATTACTGCCTTCGCACATCAAGAAATGAATCAAACACACTCCTGAGTGAATTATTCATGAGGGCCAGGGAGAAAAATAAAATCTCCCTAAGTGCTGCTGACATGGATTGAGCAAACGCCTTTTATATTTAGAAGTCATTAAAACGGACGCCATTTTGTCAGACCTTCCTATGCCCTGAGATAATGTTAATTATAACATAGAGCCAGTTCTTATCACAGTTTACCATAATCTCACTTTTAGCAGAAATGCATGCTCGGCAGTGCGTCTGTGTTTGTCAGAGTGAGCGGGCAGCCACGACAGACTATGATAAATACGTCGGTTGTGCAAGTTCATTTATTTCTTCTTTAATTCATACGATTATGTGACATGGCAAGTCGGGTTATTGTAAACGCATGATAGATAGCATTAATGCATTTCTGTCTTACATTGTTTACTGACACCACCTGTATTAATCTCTCTCACTTTACTGCAGCCTTCTAATAGCTTTTATCTTGTAAAGCAAATATCTGGGACCTTCCGAGTAGAAGGGATGCAGGCATTTCCATATTGAGCTCGCTTACAGGAGGATGAGCTGGGCAGAATTGCCGGCATTCTCCTCATATTAGTGGCTAGGGCTGTGACAGTACGTGTGTTAGTACCAAATGTTGTGGTTCGGGCTCAGAGTTATATGAAATAAATACCTTGTACAGGGTGGACGAGGATACGAGGACGAGGATGAATCACAGGCATGAGTCCCATCTGGCAACCTAAAGCTGTACGCCATTGGCAAGTAAGGTTAAATTTACCCCAGGGGGACTATAAGACGCTTGAAAAGGCAATAGAGGAACCACTTTTGGTTCTATTAGGAACCATATTTGTAATAAGTGAGACAAGTGAGAGTGGGACAAAGGTTCTTTACCAATTAAAAGGTTCAGTATTACAGAATAAATAATAGAACCCAAAATGTGCCTTAACACCAAACTGTTGGTGTGAAAGGTACCATGACTTTCATGTACTGTTACTACTTCTATTGGTAACTCATTGTGTAGTCCTTATTCTTTTCCAGGTTTCAGCCTGATGTTATTAGGATTAAGATTGCAAATGGCAGCAGTATTATGAAGGCGAACACATCAAGAAAGCACAAATACATTTTCATCTCAAGAATGGCATCAGAATCTGAGACCTGTCAAGTGCTAGCTTCGATCCCTTACTTGCTTTCTTGTTCTCTCTTTCTGTCAGACTTTGTGAAGAGCTTTGGAGAAAAGAGGGTAAAGAAGAAGATAAAATAAATATGGGCACTTGACATCCTTATATTCCAGCCAGGACTGCTCCACTGAGTGTCTGAGGGCTGCATACAGATGGAGTGTGTGTGCTCATAGCGATTATTTCAGTGGCCTTGATTGTATGGTTTCTAGACCTTGTAAAGTTGTGCAGTGTGCATAAGCATGGGGTAAAAATCTCTGGAATATTACACATGCCATGTCCATTCAATCTCAGTGGAGGATTCTGCCGCATGGAATTTCTTATTAAAACATCTCTGCTTTGTTGTCTTTGTTTTCTTTGTTTCCGGACCCTGCTTGATGATGACAGCAGTTGATCTGAACCAATCGGGTTCCACTCCGCTCAGCTCCCCAAATATAATCTCATATCTGTCTCTCTTTGACTGTGCTCAGCCGGATAAGAAACTGGTGTCATAGCGGACAGTCCGAGGGTTTCTCGTTCATACTCTTCATGCCACAGCGCTGTGCGCAGTCGCATGGAACTTCCCGGTCAGGTCAATAGCGGTGCTAAGTTGACACGCTGGCACTAAGCCCAGGTGCTGAATAACAGCCTCTGGACTTTTGGTTCATGCACTGTAAGGCATGTCCATAGCTACCTACAGTTTAATCTCAATTGTCGAGGGTCTGTAAAGCAGTGTGAGTTTCAGGCTGTATGTTATTACAGCTGCAGTCAGTCAACCGTGAGCGAGCAGTTCAGAATGCGTGGGGTACGGTGGGAATGGGCACGGTATATTAAATAAATGAGTATGTGTGGTGATATTAGCGAGTCAAAGAACTCCTTGTGTGGCCTAAATTATATATTATGTTTTAAGAGGAGGTTAAATACAGAAAAAAACACTAGTCCACAGGATTCTCTACGTGAGTGTAAAATAACTGCTGTGGAAATGAACCAACAAATAAATAAGCAAACTTTAAATACATGCTTTAAGTAAATGCAATCCCTCTCAGAATGCTGAATTAAAAAAACAAAAGACTTGTTCTCATGAGTAAGATGAGATGTTCATGAGAAGCTTGCATTTCTTTGCATGGGAAAGTGAGAGGGCAAAGCTGGTTGCTGGAATGTGACTAAAGCATAGATGTTTTAACTTTGCTCTTAAAAAAGTTAGGATACTTTAAAAAATGTTTATTTAAATGTTCTTTAGAAAACAAAAAAAGGTTATTCTACATCACTACTATATATATATATATATATATATATATATATATATATATATATATATATATATATATATATATATACACACATATATATATATATATATATATATATATATATATATATATATATATATATATATACACACATATATATATATATATATATATATATATATATATATATATATATATATACACACATATATATATATATATATATATATATATATATATATATATATACACACATATATATATATAGTGCCCTTCATAATTATTGGCACCCCTGGTTAAGACGTGTTCTTTAGCTTCTAATAAATTGAGTTTTTTTCTAAATAATATAGGACCACGATGGAAAAAAGAGTAAAATTCAACCTTTAACTCAAGTGAGTTTTAAGGGGAAAAAAAATCCCTGACTAAGAAAAAATTATTCTTCATAAAATCACCTGTTCCACAATTATTGGCACCCCTAACATTTCTTAGGAAATAAATGTAATTAAAGTATTTCTGTCAATTCTACAGTCGTTTACGAAGTTGATCAGAGTATGTGGGAACATTTAATTAGTAATTCAGAACTTCCTGTTTCCCTGGGGTATAAATATGACGTGACACAGAGGCCATTTCTCTTCAACATGGGAAAGACAAAGGAACATACCATTCAAGTAAGGCAGATGTGTGTTGACCTCCACAAGTCAGGCAATGGCTACAAGAAAATAGCCACTCACCTCCACCTGTCCATATCTACTGTCAGAGGAATTATTAAGAAGTTTAAAACAACTGGAACAGTGGTAAACAAGCCTGGACGAGGACGCAAGTTTATTTTGCCACCACGCACAGTGAGGAGGATGATAAGAGAAATAAAAAGGTCTCCAAAGCTCACTGTTACAGAATTGCAACAAATGGTAGCTTCTTGGGGTCACCAAGTCTCCAAAACAACCATCAGGCGCTATCTGCATGCCAACAAGCTGTTTGGGAGGCATGCATGGAAAAAACCTTTTCTCTCTCACAATCATAAACACAAACGTTTGGAGTTTGCTAAGCAGTACTGGAACTTCAACTGGGACCGTGTGCTTTGGTCAGATGAAACTAAGATCTTTTCTTTAGCTTTTTGGCAACAAATGCTCTAAGTGGATCTGGCGTAACACAAGAGCTGAGTATGCAGAAAAGCACCTCATGCCCACTGTGAAATATGGGGGAGGATCAGTGATGCTGTGGGCCTGTTTCTCTTCCAAAGGCCCTGGGAACCTTGTTAGGGTGCATGGCATCATGAATGCTTTAAATACCAGGACATTTTAAAACATAATCTGGTGGCTTCTGCCCAAAAGCTGAAGATGGGTCGTCACTGGGTCTTTCAGCAAGATAATGACCCAAAACATATGGCCAAATCTACACAGAAATGGTTCACCACACACAGAATCAAGCTCCTCCCATGGCCATCTCAGTTCCCAGACCTCAACCCCATTGAAAACCTGTGGGGTGAGCTGAAGAGGAGAGTGCAGAGGAGAGGACCCAGGTCGCTGGATGATTTAGAGAGATTGTGCAAAGAGGAATGGTCAAAGATCCCTCTATCTGTATTCTCCCATCTTGTGAAACATTATAAGAGAAGATTAGGTGCTGTTTTGTTGGCAAAAGGGGGTTGTACAAAGTATTAACATCAGGGGTGCCAATAATTGTGGCACACATGATTTGATGTTAAACAATTATTTCTTAATGTGGGATTTTTTTCCTACTGAATAAATTAAGTTAAAGGTTGGATTTTACTCTTTGTTTTCCATCGTGGTCCTATATTATTTAGAAAAAACTCAATTTATTAGAAGCTAAAGAACACATCTTAACCAGGGGTGCCAATAATTATGGGGGGCACTGTGTGTGTGTGTGTGTGTGTGTATATGTATATATATATATATATATATGTATATATATGTATGTATATATATGTATATATATGTGTATGTATATATATATATATATATATATATGTGTGTATGTATATATGTGTATGTATATATATATGTATATATGTGTATGTATATATGTGTATGTATATATATATGTATATATGTGTATGTATATATGTGTGTATATATATATATATATATATATATATATATATATATATATATATATATATATAATGTATGTATATGTAGATAACTTACAATAATTAAAATGGAAAGGCTTTCTTTTTTTAATTCTTTTTTTCATTTATTTATTTTTAGTGGATATTTATTTTATATATGCTATATTGAATGTTGAATAGAATTAGATTATACATTTTATATAAGACATTAGGACCGTTATCTACAGATTTGTAACTGGGTATAAGCAGCAGTTTCTCTATTAGATAAATAAATTAAAAAAAATGAAAACTATAAATACATACAAATAAATAAATAATTTAATTTTGGGATAAAAAAAAAAGATAAAAATAAGAAAAAAAGATAGAAAACACCCTAAACCCCACCTCCTCTATTTACTGGCCCTATAAATCCACCTCTTACCCCTTCACCTCCAAGATGCTCACAGCATTGAGCTGTGGGGGGTCTACGCCTTCCAGCATGCTATTTTGCCTCTCTGTCCCAGCTCATTTCAGGTTTATGACAAAAAGATTAAAGATTCTTCTTAATGTCTGGGTCGATATTTCAATTTAAGGAAATATGTGACATTGATCATTTTAAGAGGGACATATTAAGAGATACTGATGTTGTCAGTGCTTCAGTGTACATCCATTTGGGTGTGCCTACCAATCCACAAACTGTGAAATCAGACCACCCTTTCTGTTTTTAGGGATTGCTGTCTACATCAGTTGATTATTAGACTTGCAAAGGGTAAATGTACCCAAGCAAATATAATATTTAACGATATAGTAATAAATTTACTGGACTTTGTGAAGGGCAACTCTACAGGATCTGCAGTTTAGCAAACTACGGAGTTATCGTAGAAGGCCTTGCATGCTGGTGTGCATGGTCACAGTTCTGTTTGTCTGAATGTAGCATGTCTTTGTCTTTCCCTCTGCCACTCTGCCATTGACTTCTGGCAGCTATCAGAGCGTGCCATGGTGTGTATCTCACCTTTTCTCAGGAGAAATGATGCCAGGGAGTCGAGGGCGGCAGACGTGCCCTCTCATTTACAAGGTGTCGCATCCAGGTGTGTGTGTACACACGCTGCAGGTAATGTCTGTAAGGATGATGTGTGAAGACAAAGACAAAGAGAAGTCCAGGACACCTTCACTGCCCTAATCCAGCATCATTTTCACACTCCTGTCTCACTTTCCGCTTCCCACTGGTGGGCAGTTCGGCTCTGAGCCCCACCCAGTACAGAAAACAGGAGGATCTTGCGAGGGAAGAAATTAAAAGCTTAGCATCCTTGCTGGAATGAGCGAATGAGGGCTTGCCCTGTAGGACAGCATGTTGATGGGTCTCATTCCTGGCTGTAGTGACATTTGCAGTGACCCCTGGAAAGCAGTCTCAAAGTTCAGACCAATGATGTGGCGAGCTCTTCGGCCTAATGACCGCTCATCGTGGGACATGTTCTATGTTAATGTTACTCTCTGGAATAAAACATGACACAGTTCCATTTGCATTTTGCATAGACTGCCATCAGTGATGCCAAGGACAATGGGTGTCACAATACCAGAAATCTGGCAGTCATTCCCAACCACTGAAATCCTCAATACCATTTTCAGTATCACAAAAAACACAATTAAATAAACAAATGTCAACTATTATAAAAAAAGAAAAAACAGTTTTGTTTTTTGAGTCTTTGGTTAATACAGTGTTATCTTTATGTAACAAAGAAAGACATCATTATTCTTGTTATTTAATTATTAATTTATTGTTATTATATTATTTAAAACAAACCAATATTGTGCCCACTGTTGGAAAATACTCTGCAGATGTTTGTACATACATCCAAAAAGGCTGGTCTCAGAGTTTTCAAGTGCTGCAACAACAATCCAAAGATTGCTGGTTCAAGGCCCAGGTCATACTACTTGCCATCAGCAGCCGGAGTCAGAGAGAGCACAATTGTTGATTTGTTAACCTTGTTGATGGCACTTCCTCACCACATCACTCCCAGCGTGATGTTGGCCAGCACAGGTGTCTGTTAGCCGTTATATCCGAGGCTCTGAGCATGCTGGCTACCTAGTGATACTGCATCAGCAGCAGTTTGAAAAGAGGCGGTGGCTGGCTTTACATGTGTCAGAGGAGACATGTTCTGGTCTTCACCCTTCTATTGTTGGGGCATTGCTAGTGATGCTGGAGTTCATATGAACAGGGATTGGATAATTTGGTAGAAAATGGGGTGAAATTAGTAATAAATTATTAAACTTCTTATCTGTGCTATATGGCATGCCTTTTGCTCTGATACACATACAGAGCTTGCAATGGAATGCCTTGTAATCCGGGAGAGACCTATGGGTTTAATACAACTACATTACCCTGTTATTATGAAGAAACCCTCATTTAAACTCCATTGCTTTGTGCTAAATAGTTTTCTTTTTCCCCTGTGGGTTTATTTCCTTGGCTTATTATTTATTTATTGAATTAGACCATATGATCCTGCAGCACATGGAATTACACAGTGCCACTGCTTACCACACAGCCTGGCGTGTGCATACAGCGTTTAGACGTAAACACAGACTGTAGGCCGTCTGTGCAGCTACGTTGGCTACGGTGCCCAGTAAATTTGCATGCCTTCGCTCATAAGAAGATTAAAATCCAAATATATGAAGTTTAATATTTCCAGCACTGTTTAAGTGGCTAGAGTGTTAGTTAAGCTGTGTAAATAGTAGCATCTGGCATGCCGTTACACCTGTTGGAGTGAGAACGAGAAAGGGAGATACAGAGGGAGGGGAAGAGAGACAGACAGGATTCTTGACTCCCAGGTAAAAAGATGAATCAGAGGGATTACTTGACACCCCGAGGCGAACGAAGCAATGCTCTTAGCGGCATGCCAATGGCTCTAAACCTGCACCACCTGCCAGACTGTGACAGTTGACTCCAATTGAGCAGACAAATAAGTGGCATGTGTGAATAAGTCACTTAATCTGTTTCTCCACATCCCTCTGCGCCCGTTTAGAAACTTCTATCAACATCTCTGTCCGTAAACATTGTAAAAAGCCTTCTCTTTTGACCTTTGCGCTGGAGACCCCCCACTCCCCTTCAAAGATGTTTTGCTCTCCACATCCCCAAGGAACCGCTGAGGCAAAATCTAACTGCAAACTCTAAAGCATGCCGCCATCTCCTGTGCCTTTGAATGTTATCCTTTCTGCTTCCTTCCCGTCCATCAGCGCTCTCAACAGATTGTCTTCGCCCTCTCATCTTCAAAGCCACATCTCGCTTATTCCGAGCACAAACATGGTGCCCAGCTCCAGCAGCTTGTGCGGAGCCTTGTGAAGCCAATGCTAAATTAAGTGATGCTTTCATTGTGATACCGCAGTAGGTAAGAGTTGCGCTCTGAATACTTATGCTTCCTCCATCCCATGCTTAGCTTCATTTAATTAGAACCCCGGCTGCAGAAGGCCACGAGCGCCACCGCAATTCCTGTTGAATCGGCGATGCAGGGTTTAGCAGGTTTCTAGCTTGTGTGATTTGATAAATCAAATGTAGGCCCTGACGCAAAGTCTCTGTGTCACTTATAAAGAGTGATGTGACAAATAAGACACCCTGCTGTGCAATTCATCACTCTGGAAGTCAATGATAAACAGTAATAGAAAAGAAAATCCTACTGTCAGGCTGACGCTGAGAAAGCCATTTGTCATAAATGATGTGAGGCACCAGATTTTAACCTGATGTTCTCAGCCTACTGCTGGAGGAGTGGTGTCTTGTGCAATTGAGTGCAGCCACACAGAGCATCCATAAAACCAGATATGATAATATACTGACTAAAAGTTGAAAACTTCCCAATTCATGGTACTTGACATTTTTCATGCTGACTATGAACTGCTGCTTTCCTGAATGGCTGTTACATGCCAAATCACTGCTTGTGAATGTTCACATCTGCTAGGACATTGCTTCAGTGATGTAGTCAATATGCCATATGCCAAATTCCATAAATCCAAGTTCCTTTGCATCTAACAAATCAAACACAACCATGAAAATTCTCCGCCCTAAAAGTGGATCCAATGGCTTATTGATATTCCATAGATTCTGTAGTAGCATTTGTGGTTCTATAAAGAACTACTTGAATGTGTGAAAGTGAAGAACCTTTACATCATTCCATAGTTCTTTAAACCTTTTGACCAAGACACAAAAAAACACACAAAAAAACTGATCCTAGATCACTGCTAGAGATGTGTGGTTGTGAAGAACATTTTAAAGTAAATGTAAAGATCCTTCACACTCACACATATCTACTATAAACATGGTTGGTGCTTCCAATGGCTTTGAGTGATTCCATAGAAGAACCACTTGTGGTTCCATAAAGATCACTGACTGTAGAAATATGTTGGCATATTGAGAGTAATTCTACAAGGAGTCATACTTGGGTTAGCACAAGTATGGACAGCACACTTGGGTTGCACAATATGAACAGAAGTATTGAGACACCTTCACATTACACCTACAGGAGCATTTATGACATCCCGCTTTAAATGAATAGGCCTTAATATGGAGCTGGTTCCCATTTTCAGCTCTAAAAAAAGGTCTGGAGCTCTGCAGTTATTAAGTCAGGAGAGCTTTGGAGACTTTTATGCACTATGCTTCTCAGCACTCGGCCCTGACCCTGCACTGCAGCTTTACGTGGTCTGACCCTTTGTGGCTGAATTGGTATGGCTCTTAAACGCTTCCACTTGTCAATAATATCACTCTGCTGATGGTAGGAGTATCTAGGAGGGAGGAAATTTCACCAGCTGATGGTAGGAGTATCTAGGAGGGAGGAAATTTCACCAGCTGACTTGTTATGGTTGCAGCGGTGGCTCCTATTACATACAGAACCACGCTGGAGCTCAGTGAGCTCTTTAGAGCCACGCATGATTTCAGTAGTATGTGTAAAGGCAGACTGCATGGCTAGGTGCTTGACTTTATACACCTGTTGCAATGAGACTGAATGAAAGCCCTGAATCTGATGATTACGAGGTGTGATCAGATTTCTTTGTCTGCATAATGTAAGTATTGCAACCCCCATTACTGCCCACTGGATGGAGTTCAGTATATTTTCTGTGGCAAAGGGTATTGCTTCCTGTTTGTGACAGAAAAGGAACATCAGGTTACATTGGAACTTCAGAGGGGCTGTTTGGCTGCCTGCTAGCTGGCAAAGGCTGCTTGCTAGCTAACATTTCATAGCTTGTGCTCAGGATTCGTGTTTGTGCTTTATCCACTTTCCCCCAGTCAACACTCCGCATGGTGGAAAGCAGGCCATTGCCTCTGCAAGAGGACAAACCCCCGAAGTGACGGCGACGTGCTGAGCTGGGGAGCAGGCGGGGGCACTTTAGCATTTCCTCATCAGCTCTGCTTATGCCAGGGGAAGCGTAGTGTGCAGGAAGCCCATGCTGAGCATAGCGCTCCCCTGTGGAGCTGGACTACACATCCTCCCACAGACAGCCTCCTGCCAGCCTCCCTGCTCCCTCTCCTGTGTGTGATAAATGTGGGCTTTGAAGAGGTGCCATGGCCCAGACTCATGCTCATTTCAGCCCCCCACAGGCTGAGAGCGAGAGCGGGCTAGTGACCGGGGGAGGTGCCTGGCATCGGTTTGCTGGAGGAAAAGATGGATGTTAGACCACTGGGTGGGAGAAAGGTGCAGGCAGGCAGGCAGGCTGGGGTAACAAAAGGTTAGACTGATTTTCAGATGGTGATGACTCAAGCTTGAAACAGACCATGAAAGCTGCATCCATGCATTTATATGAGGATATCAAGCTAATGTCGTCCTTGTTTGCTAAATCATGCCTGAAAACAGAGAATTGTTTGGACCGGACCTCACTGGGCTGCCTCTAATATTGAGGCGATATGCATTTGCCTGAAATATGTAACATGATAGTACCCCCCCCCCCCCCCCCCCCAGCACTGTAGAGAAAGCGTAGACCAGGAAGAGTGTTTACGATTTAGCTTCTGAGGGCGGGCAGCTCCATCTCCAATAGCAGATGCTATTGATGAATGTCAAGGAAATTAACTGCATTGCTCTGGACTTTTCTATGCCACAAAAGTGTACCCTAATGCTACAATCAGATCGAAAAACACAAGTCAGGCTGACAGAATCACAGAAGGAAATTTAATTGAATGCCTTTGAGGTAATTTGCTCCTTTCAGATATTCCACAGTGAAAGATATTGGCTGCCTGGCACCGTGCCTTAGCTCCTGAAGGCTTGCTTTATATCTCGCTGGGAACACAGCCACAGTGGCCAATCCTCGTTTAATCTTAGGTCGTCTGCGTGAGCCGCAACAAGTATGCTAATCCTTTCCAAATCTGTTTTGTTTGGATGTATCCAAAATGCAGGCATCACTCCCAACATGGACTTTCGATAACTGATCTATACGTGCTTTAAAGGTTTGAAGAGATCTAGTTAAGGTTATACCAAGTTCATAATCATAATGGAAGTATACATTTTATCAAGCCAGTTAAATTCAATTTCATTCATAAAGCATTTTTTACAATAGACATTGTCACACAGCTGCTCTGAAGAAATTTGCTTCTTCAAAGAGGAAACATGCAATGAATCTTTATACAATTATAGGCAGTATTTGAATCCTCATTTCATAAACTCTAATCACAGCCTGGAAAAAGGCAGTGTGGGAATTGGTAGTATATATTTTTATATTTTCAGTCTTGTTATATGGCCAGCATTGCCCTGAATCAAATGACTTTTTCAGTGTCTTTTCGGAAATAGCCAGTGGAGGGCAATAAATTGGAACGGTGCTGAGAAATCTTAGTCCTCAATAATTCACACAAGTTCTCAGCCTCTTTTTTTCCCCTTTTTTTCCTTTGGTGTTCTTCCCAGAAGCCCAACAGAACAAAGCTGTACGTTCATGGGTATGTGTGTATGCATGCATATGTGATTGTCCGGATACAGTTTTATTTTTATTTTTATTTTTATTTTTTTAACCCCTCAATCCAGTCCAAGTGTCTGCCGATACCTAATCGATCTCTGTGTTTCCATAAAAAATACAGCCACACAATTTAGATAAGATGTGCTGTTCATTAATACTAAAATAAAGTGACTTTTGGTTTTAATAACCGTTTCTATATAAGACATTCTGACATTCTGGTCTGATTTATATTGTTTTTAAGCTTCCTTTTATTTAAATGACCATTTTTAGTGTGTTTAATGTCTTATAATCTAGTCAGCTCCCAGTTTCTTTAAACCACTGCAGTGGAATCATATGTTTGGTGTCTGTGTAGACTAGCACACTCTAAACTGATATCGGTTGTTTTTTTTTGTTGGCTTCTGATGTGCTGCGTATCACTTTGTTGTATTTCGCTGTGTGTTTCCATAGGAAATGTGTTTTTATTTATTTATTTTTTTGTTTACCATATCTGACTCACACGCAGCCAAAGCTACTGTAAAATCACACACACAAAAAAAAAAACCTTAGAAACCTCGTGGGGAAACGAGTAAAGACTTAGTAAAGACTTAGCAACGCGGAGAGTCTATTACTTATTATAGTGAATATCAGAGCACAGTCACTAACAGCACAAAAGGTGATTGGTCTGTCTATGTGTAACAAGGGTAATACATTGAGAATGGCCACACATCCACGTGGCATCACTCAGTGGTAGCAAAGTTTGTCTCTGATTTTTTTTTTCTTTTTTGCTGATAATCAGTGATGTTACAGGTAAAGAAGTGCTACTCAAAGCTTATAGCTGTTTTTATTCCCCAAACACTGCAAACTTTTAGCCAGAAAGTTTGAACGTACGTCTAAATTGACTTGGTTTCAAGGTCACATTTCATGTTTTATTTTTCATGATATTAAAAAATAATTATAAAACAATTCCAATGTCAGAATGTTCTTTATGAATAAGTTTCATGTTCATTAAAGTTTATTAAACACAGCTTTTTCTTGTTTCTGGGACAATTTATCACCCAAAAAATAGTTATCATGACAGGCTTAGTCAGGGGTGTATTTCCCCAAATGGTGTGTTGAAATGGGAACAGACTGCAGACAACAGACAAAGGTCTGGAGGAAAACTGCCTTCAAATGCAATCAAAGCCCTAAAACCACAGACATTACATTATACATGTTCCACTGTAGAATAGTTCCACAGTACTGCAGACTGCAAACTGTCACTGATGTGGGCTGGGAACAGTGTCTATTAATAAAGCCAAAAGGACTCCAGAGGGTGTTCTGCTAGAAAGCAGTGATAAAAACAAATGATCTGAACTGGATCCAGCCTAAAGTAGCCAATGCCTAACCCATTAAAATGTCCATTGGTACACTGCAGTGAATTTACATTCCTAGTATATAAACATAGGTATGTATTTTTTTTTTTTCTTAAGTATTAGCGTATTAGCTCATGTCCTCCACCGAATCACTGTCCATCAGTATAGCGGCAGCCAAACCCCCCCAAAAAAAGAGAGCAGAAAACTGAACTACAGGCCAACCACAATGACCAATTGGTTGCTTGTGATTACATGCTTTTTGTACAGCTAGTCTGCTTGGACTGTTGGCCTTCATTTGTGCTTGCTTGTTCCACTGATGAGATATGGCTCCAGGTCTGAGCAGTAGCTCCAGTGTTTCTATGGTGTTTCAGATGGGAAATCTTCCCCCTTTTTCTCAATACTTGAAAGATGGAAACTGTCAAAGCCGTTCTCATAACTTGCACTCGTTCAATTGATTTACATTTTGGGGATGAAGAATCTGTACACCCGTATGCCTGCTTTCATGATGGCCTGTTCAAAGAGCTCTCGGAGTTCAATGGCGCTGATGTGATTTCCCAGCTCTCTGATCTCTGTTGTCAATTGCATTAGAGGAAAAGGTCAGCAGATCAATCTGATTTCTGTCAAGCGTTTTTGAGAATGGACAGTAAAAGATTGGCTTTATACCTGGAGAGGCTTTAGAATGCTGTATTCTTCTCTGCAATATTATTATAACCCTCAGTCGGGAAGTGACCGTTGATGCAATGTTTGACATCATGACCTGTGTTGTGTTTGTCCTGTGCAAATTAGATTTAGAACCGAGCACACTGTGCATGATATACCTACGTCCCATCATCATCACTTATGTGGGCTGCGTCTTCCTATACCTGAAATCGATTGGTGTGTTAAAAGGCGTTCACCTGATGTCAGAATGTTGTCTGTTTGGTGGGTCGCCTTAAATTAAAGAACAGATTCGCATAATATGGCATTACTACCAGCAGCGAGCACAGTTCTTGAGACTAGTTCCAATTCCCCAAATGAACAAGCTCATTGTGCAACAATAGTATCATTGCCAACAGATATAATCGCCCCCATGTGCTCCATCCACTCCTTTTTATTTCTGTGGTTTAATGGCCAATGTTGATGGTCTGCCTCAACTTCCTGTAATTGGTCAAAAAAAAGTTTGATCCATCCAGAAAACTCTGCAAATAAACCCAGCCAGACTTCCGTTTGATCTGGGCCAAGATCACTTCTTTTTAGTCTGTTCTGTGGTCAGACTGGAAAAGTCTGAAGCTATGGACCAAACAATATAACTTTTAAAAGTACTCTTGAAAGTGAGGGTGATGTTAACTGCAGTATTATGCTTGTGAGCAAGTACAGTAAGGTTGGCTTTGGGTTGCACTTGCCCATGTAAAAGATGCAAGTAAAAACCCTCCAACATCTAATATAAAACATTAATGGTAAAGATATTGGGTGTGGTGATGTATGAGCACATCTTGGAGCCAAATATTAGATCTGAGACCCAAAAGTGCACACATTAACTTATAAACTCATAAATTCATCATTGGTTTCCAAACAACTAATTCAGCCAAAGATTTATTAAGAGTTTATATTCTGAAACACCCGCTGACAACAACCACAATGGTAGATGGCAGGGATGTAGCCAGATATAAACACATACAGGATCAGAAGTGTGCTATTCATCCCTCTTGTTTTTTCAACCCGCTCCAGAGCAGATGTGACCTCATGATCAAGCATCAACTCGGGTTGCTGGTGTTCATCTGTAGCTATATTCGAATACTTTACTGCTTCACTACTTTGCTTTCCAGTCTACCTTTTTTATTCTGTCTGATCTGGGTCTCATGGCCTTAGATAATAGGCTGGCAGAGCTGACTAGCCCACGGATCCACATGACTTTCAGATCAGGTCGAATTTAGGAGAGTGAAATACTGTATTTATGAAATATTTGGACACAGCCGGCCATCAGCAGTTCACTCCAGTAACCTGACCTAATCACTGTCTCACTGAGCTGCCATTTATGTATGTGATATATACACAGACTTCAGAAAAATATGCTTTTATATGTTAAAAAAAAAAAAAAAAATATATATATATATATATATATATATATATATATATATATATATATATATATATATATATATATAAAACTTTAAAAACTTTAAAACATCCACCTGTCATGTCCCAGCGGAGCCACTACTACATGTAGTCTGTCAAACCACTTGCTGTGCACAGGGTAGCAGATTTCTGACAAGGGTTGCCAATCAATCAAGCAAGCAATAAAAAATAAAAAAATAAATAAATACATTTCACATGCTGTTCAAATCTGCATACGGATAAAGATTTGTATCAGCCTGATCAGTTTAAATGCTAAATACACCGTTAAATATATCACATTTTTAATGCACAGTAATGGTAACAGTTTATTTATTTCTAAAGGATAAAGAAAGGTTTGTGTGATGTAAGTTATGACTGTTTTAGTACCACACAACCACACAAATGACAAAAGTGAATCTCAGGGGAAAGAAATAAAATAAAGTAGTCATGAAACAGATTATATATGAAGGCTTGGGCATTCAGCATTCACTTCCCAGAACACAAATTTCTAAAAGTATCACATCCCCCTGTAATGTGCCAGGCTTCAGAAAAAAGAGAGAGAGCGTGGGCAAGTTTCCATCATTTCCATATATTTCCATGTAGTTCTGTGTGCTAGTCTGTGTTTCATAATATCTAAACAACAATGAAAGTTTCTACGCTGTTCAGTGCTGTGCGTTTGTATGTGTATTCATTCACTGACAGATGCTTACCTGTACAAAGTCTTGCACCCCTGACACCATCCGTATCATCTGCACAGTGTTTGCTCATTATTTCTTGAAGACGTTGCTGCCTGAGTTGGAGTGTTGTATCCTGATAACAGAGATACCTAATAAACAAAACCGGCCCACAACTGATTCGCTTTTATTACCCTGGAGAGAGTATGCATTAGTCAAACAACCTGATATAAATATATACTGATCAGCCATAACATTAATACCACATGCCTAATATTGAGTATGTCTCCACTGTGCCGATCATTCAGATTATTAATTGCATAGTTATCAAATAATTCAGCTTTTAATTTTGGCTAGAGGTTGTTATATGCACTTGGGAAACTGGCATGATGACTAATGAACTGTTAAATTAGTTGCCAACTAATTTGGTTGTCGATTTAGCCGTCCCACAACAGATCTGACCATTCAAGGCATGGACTGCACAAGACCTCTGAAGGCATTCTGTGGTATCTGACACCAAGACGTTAGCAGCAGATCCTTTAAGTTCTATAAGTTGTGAAGGGGCCTCCATAGATCACATCAATGAGCTTTAGGTGACCAAGACCCTGTTGCCAGTTCATTGGTTGTCCTTTCTTGGAGCCCTTTTGGTAGGTACTGCACCTCTGATCACCTTCAAGAACTGACTGTTCACTTGCTGCCTAATATATCCAACCCCTTTACAGATGCCACTGTGGATAAAGATAATCAGTATTTTATCAATGTTCTATTAATGCTATTGTTTTTCATTATTTGTGAATCTCATCAGTTTGGTTTGCGCAAAGTTTGGGCATACAACACCCCCCCCCCCCCCTCCCCACACACACACCCATGGCAGAAATCACACCTTGCAAAGTTGTTGGGCCGTCTTGCATGCGCATCATGGAGGTTTGCTGAGCAGTAAATGGCGAAACTGTTAGTGCACTAATGACGTAAAGAAGTGAGCCAAACAGCAGCGAGATGGATCAGTTTCAAGTTCCGCCACCACAGAAGCAACCAGAGGAGTGGACAAAGTGGATTATGTAATTTGAAAGACTCAGAACTGCATCCAGACTGGAGCTAAAAGCAGAGAAGATCCAAGTGAACATGCTCTTTTATACTATGGAAGATGAGGCAGAGGATATTCTCACATTGCTGCTGATGTCGCCTGAGGAGGTCAGTGAGTATAGCACCGTTAAAGCTAAACCAGATGGATGTGGTTTGAAGATTGCGAAGTTCAACATGACACACCAGGAGGAAGGAGAGACTGCAGACAGTTTCATCACTCCACTGTAATGCCTGGTAGAGCATTGCAGCTATGAGCAGTTACACAATGATGCACAAGGAGATGATTAGAGATAGATTAGTTGTTGGATTGGAAGAAAGTTAACAGAGAAACTCCAATTAGACCAAGACCTTGGAGATGACTGACCTTGGAGAAAGCTGTTTGTCAAGTCGAGCTAGTGAAAAAGCAATAAGAGCGTATAGAAGTGGATTGGTTGGTGGTGTTTGGGTGCAGCAGAGACCTTTCAGCAAAGGCAAAGCTAAACAAAGTCTGCCAAATGCCTGGGAAATGCCTGAGGAACGTGTAGAGAACCACAAAGTACAAAAGGTGTGGGAAGGTGCCGTCTCGTGGCAAATGACGTCATGCTGATAGGACATATTGGTGTTCAGAGAAACACAGGCAAAGCATGATCAGACCCTTTCTGCTGTACTCAGAGAAAACTACAAAATCCAGGGATCAAAATCCACAGTCAATGAGAAATACAAATTCTCCCAGAGTATGATTCCTAGGTCATAGGTCAGGTGCTCAGACAGATCCAGATAAAGACAGGGCAGCTACAGTGAGGAGATTCCTAACAATAATAAATCATCCTAGGAAAATCCCCCTCTCACTTTGTAGAGATTACACAGCCATTGAGAGACTGACTGTGGAACGACAATACGTGGAAAAGAACATTTGATGGCATCACGTGAGGGCACGCCTCCAGGCTTGGCTCTTAAAGGCAGATACTTGTGTCACCCAAGGCATCTTAATATGGGTTGGGAGCTGTGGTGCTTCAAAAACAGCAAAACCAAGAGTTTTAGCCCATCTAAGCATACGCAGCTAAAGCGCTCAGAAGTACAGAGCAGAGATATGCGCAAATAGAGGAGGAGGCTGTGGCCATTGCTTGGGCCTGTGAGAGCTTTTCTGACTTTCTTGCGGGCATTGCCTTTCATGTAGTGAAAAAGTATCCACAAGCCCCTAACATCTCTTTTGGGATGAAAAACACAGAGATAAAATGCCACCACATATTCAGAGGCTAAGAATGCATCTCATGGAGTTCACATACACAATTTCTCAGGCAAAAACATCACTGCTGATGCCTTTTTCAGAGCTCCAGTGGATAGAAAAGGAGATAAACAGCTTGAGGAAGTGATAAACTTCAGTGTGGACACAGTCAAGTCAGGTATAACTGCCAAAGAAAAAAAAAGGCTTGTGGAAATCAGGAGACACCAGAAGGGTGGCCAAAGAAATTACACATTGATGGCAACGTGCATCGTCACTTCAGAAGAACATGAGCCATGGAATGCCATGCAATCAGCTTAGTGGCCTGGTCTTATTGCACATCTTCAAGAAATGTTGGCCCATGGTTGCTCTGGAAAGTTCCTTGAAATTGATCTTCAGTTTTCCACCATTTTCTGAAACTGTTCCACTTCAGGCCACTAAGGTGATTGCATGGCATTCCATGGCTCATGGCTATGCTTTGGTCTACTGGTGTAAAACCTCTGCAGGATGTCCTTCTGAAGTGACCTTGCACGTTGACTTTGCAGGTTGCCATCAATGTGTAGTGAGTATCTACTGGTGGTAGCCAAGCTTACCTCAACTAGAGCAGCAGTTGTCAAAGACAATTTCAAGAGCATTTTTGCCAGACATGTCATAACTGATAACTTTTGAGTGATTCTCAAAAGATTGTGAAGTTACTTATACAAATACCGGCCCATACCCAAGAAGGGTATGCCTCAAAACCAATGGCAAGGCAGAATGATATTCTGGGGGAAAAAAAAAAACAAACCAAAAAAAAACTCATTCCTCATTTTCTTGGCACACCATGCCACTTATATGACCACTGATCACAGTCCTGTTGAACTATTAATGGGAAGAAAACTTCTCACCACTGTACCAGTCATCCCATCCACATTGAACTCATCTTGGATCGGTCTTCACAAGCTGAAAGTGACTGAAAAGTGAGGAGAGAGAAACAAGAAAAACAGTTCAATAGACGACACAGGGCACACACATTACCACATCTTCAGCCAGGTGAGCGTGTATGGATCAAAGACACTAGAGAGGTGGGATAGTGCTCAAACATACTGAGACTCCAAGACCTTGTCTTACCTTATGGACTCACCCGGGGTGATATTGTGTCGTAAACCACGCTCGCTTGCTCTCAACATGAGTTGCACCACTAGAACAGACACACACCTCAGGTGATCACACAAGAAGAGAAGACTCAGGTTCATGTTCCAACTCCATCATACAGTCCAACGTCTAAGAAGCAGCATCCTTCAGGGAAAGGCATCCCCTGAGAAATCCCACAAAATACCTGAAGCACTGTGCGGGAACTGAGTGAATGGTAGTGGGGCAGAATAAACTGGGTTGACATAAACACACTGAGTTGAAGGCATGGTCAGTCTACTCCGAGAGTGTAATGCTACTAGAGTGTGATGTTCATTCTTATTCCCTTTAGGGAAAACTAGTAAACTAAACAGGTGCTCAGAACTGAGGATTTGGCTCAGAGTATATAGTGCTAATCAGGATCTAGTGTTAAGGGTTCTTCTTAAAGGGTTTTTTGAGCAATGCCATAGAAGACTTTAAGAGTGTTGTTGCAGAAAGAAAATAAACTACAGCTGTGAGACACAAGCTCTGCTGTCAATCATTTTTTAACTTAAATAAGTCCGTAGCATTTGTCCTAAGACTGCAGTGTTTAGATGAGAAGACCGTGAGGGTCGATTCTTCTCTCCACCTGCACCTCTTGGATTTGCCTGTCTTACCAGCATACAAACAGTTCTTTCAGAGAGTTTCATTGGTTCAAGATATTGTCTTGACCTCCATAGTTCCCCTGAACTGCCATTTTAATTGCTTTTGTTTTTCGGATATTTGGACAGATGCTTAGAGGAACCCATGTTGAAGTTTTAAAGAGCCAGAAAACATACAAAGCTTGGGAATTTAATTCAGCTGGCGGTTCCTGATTACAATCGGAGAAATGCCTCAGGCCTGATTTCCTGATCAAGATCTAAAACATTGTTCAAATGAAGTTGCACAGACCACACTGATGATTTAGTATGTTACGAAAGACAGTGTAGCAGAGCATTATAGTATTCACCTGGAAAAAAACTGTGATCTCAGTGCTTTTGAGCATTGAATGAATGCTGGTGTTAGACAGTCTGGTTTCAATATTTCTAGGACTGCTGATCTCATGGGATTGTCAGCACAATAGTCTCTAGAGGGCATTTGGAATATATATTTCTCCCTGCCAATCAGTTTTAGAAATACATCAGGTGATGTATGCAGAATATAAGCTCATGTCTGCATTGAACTAGGCATCTTTCTTATAGGAAAGCTAGAAATTCATGCTGAGGGGATTTGCTGAACTGAAAGAAGACACTGATTAAGAGAGGACAAAATTGTAGAGAATATCTGTGCCTGTGGGACAAAAACGCTTCCAAATAGGTTTAATTGCATGCTTCAGAAATCTCTTTAAGACCCACATGCATGTGTTTAGGTCTTAATTATACAACTAGGTTTTCATGGAAGTTTCGAAAATCATAGACATTTTCCTAAGTTCAGGAACCTGGAAAAAATGCTTGACTTAGTACTTCAATGTAATGTGTGCAATAACTCTGCTGGTGCAACCATTTCCCATTTTTATTATCACAGTTATTTCCAATGTACCACTTTATTATGGTCATATATTATATATATATATATATATATATATATATATATATATATATATATATATATATATATATATATATAATATTATTGTATAGCGTGTTTATTTATACAGTGTTTATTCCTACACAAACGGTTGCAACTGTAACAACTGCAATTTCCCTCCTGGGATCAACAAAGTATTTCTGATTCTGATTAGCTACTAGATTAACCCAAAAGTATAAGAACATTGTAGATCCAAAATCAGTCATCAAATTTGTGTCTATATAACAGAAATAATTTTTGATTCATTGCAGATATTTATAAAGTTGAATTAATTTAGCGTGTCATACTCTAATTGCATGGAAACACATGGAAAGGTTGGCTGGATAACTAGGTCAAGTATGGGTCAAACTCTCTTCTGACTGGCTTTCAGATAATCAGTCATGCTTTAGTAGCTGCTATTTTGTTGTAAGAAATTGTGTCTGAGAAAGTGCAGAGCGACAACCATTCCAGTCTTCAGAGTGTTCAGAGAGGAAGAGTTTTCGGAGGCTTTGGGCGGGTTTATTGAACTGCCCTCTCCATCACTATTCTTTACTGTTGTTTACTTTTCCATTAGCACAGAAGTACCCTTTGTGCTGAAGGACAGAGAGTGTCTGGAAGCATCTATAAAACCGCTTGATGATGTCATCCTCTTCGTTTCCGCAGTTTTGTGATCTCCAGCCCTTCAACACCTTTTATAAAAGAATGTAAAAAATACAATGTCAGAGGAAAAATGAAACAGACAATTGAAGAAGCACCCATGCTGTTACTTTCTGTGTGGATACGATTCTTTCCATTGTGTGTGGAAGAGAGGGAAGGAGACAGAGAGAATGCTTGTAGGCCCTAAGTACACAACGGCCTGTGGTTTAAAACTTTAAAGGTTTACAGGTTTATTCTTTGGTTATTATTTGGTACCTACTGTGAAACTAATATATATTAGTTTAGAGTTTTGAGCATGAGGACCTGAAAGTATTGTTGACATGGATTAAGCCCAGTTTTGAATTAAATTGAATGCCAATGGCGAATGACCTCTGGAGGTTTTTTATTCCTTCAATTTGCATTTAGGCTTAAAGGTGCTGTATATGATTTTAATACACGTTTTGTAAAATTCAGCAAATGTTTCCCCACAGTTCGCTAGCTCTTCAGTCTGTTTGCTTGCTGGTAGAACATTCAATCAGCCCTGGGTCTGTAAATGCGAAAGAAAAAAAGTGTTCAGGAGAAGGGTAGGGGCAGCATCTGGCACTGTGCTGTGTATCTTGCACGTGCTAGCTCTGTTTTGAGTCACATGCATTGCCAAGGAGCGCTGCCTGAAAAAAAAACAGGGAAAAGGGAAAAGATCTGATGGACAAAAAGTTCTTAGATTAGGTGAGGGCAAAGACCGGTGTAAACATTGGTGAGCCGGTGAAGTGATGCACGTCATGCAAGACATGGAAATGGATGAGCATGTTGCTCTATTCCTGCTAAATAGGTTGGTAACATTGACTTATTTTTGCTGTTGTTTGGTCCCATTTGAGATTATTATTGTTTATTAATGTTAATCTAGATAATTACAACTGTTGCTCTTGCTATGGTCATTAGGTATTTATGCGACATTTGTGAAGGGTTTATGGCCTCGAAGATCTAAAAAGATGTTTGCTAGCACAGTGGGATTATTTAAATTCATGCATAATTCGAAATGTTATGCTGGACCAGACCATTAACCGACATGCTAACACTGCAGTAGCAGTGTTGAACAAGGCCAGTAGCAGGTGTGCTAACACCACAGTAGCAATGTTGGACAAGGCCATTGGCCGGCATGTTAACACTGTAGAAATGGCGTTGGACGATGCCGGTAGCTGGCATGCTTACACCACATTAGCGATTCTGAAGGAGCACTGAGGGGTGTATTTGTTTTTCTGTTGAATTCAAATATTAACAGTCTATCTCCACAATTCTCCCCAGCATCTTTAATCTGAGTCGGGGGAAACTATTCTTGAGAGGCTAAGGGGTTTACACGTCTATATTTGATTGTATTATGCTCAGATCAGAACCTCTGTCAGAGATGGTACATATTCTAAAGATTGGCCTTAATTGAATGAGTTTTAGCGTGTAGAAGGACCACTCTGGAGACCCCATACCAATGCAGCACTACATGCTTGTCTTGTGAATGGTGATGCATAGGCCAATTCAAGGTTTCATCACTAAACTACATTGCATGGGGCTCAAATGTAGGACTGAAATTACACTTTGCACTCCAGGGAGTTTTGACTGATGACTTGCTGTAGAAAAAAAACTTAACCAATGAGAAAATGCAGTTCATCATGGGTTTCTGGTTCAGTCCAACTGTGTTAGTGTTTGGTCAGAGTAAGAGACAGTCTATTACAACCAATGCAAAAAGGTAGCTATGAAATAGGAGATGATTAACCTTAAGCTGATAGGTGATATCAACATCAAATAGATTCAAGCAATAGTAGAATCCTTTCTGCCTGAGTATCAGACTGCAGTGGGTCATCCAAAGGTTTGTTCACTTTTTGTTTATTTACCTTTGAGCTCTAACCAAAGCTCAAGTAAGGTTATTTCTTGCTCTATCAGCTCCATTTGTCTGAAACAGCTCATTGAGGGCAGATGTCTGACTTCCCTGATTGACTGACTGATTTTCTTTCTGTTGAAAATTGATTTTTTTCATTCAATTTTCAAAACCAAGTAAAACCGAATGGCTAATAGAATAAACCAATGACAAGTCATTGTGAGCAATGCCAACCAACCTCAGATATGATAATATGTACAGACAGCATGATTATGGGATAATAACTGTGTAGTTTGTCCTGAGTCCACATTATCAGCCAATGCCGTTCACAAGCATACAAATACACAATGGATGATTAGTTCCTGTCATGTCTAATTTAGAAATCTGCAGAAATCTGCAAGGTATTCACTCGAGGAATTGCTTTTCCCAGAGGAATGGGCGGTTCATATAGCAGAACCTGCATTTGCTATAGAAGCAGGTGGTGGGTAGAAGTAAGACAGCTCACGTGCACACACATGAACATCTCACTCTCTACTTTACCAGTCTGTTGTTGAGGCCTTTTCCTTTTTCAAGGTCATTCCACTGAGCTGCTTAAGGGGCAAATCCAAGTCGACAAGCACTCATATTTTCAGAGAGGTGCACTGATCAGAGCATCTGGTTTCCGTGCTTTTGACTTTACCTAACGCTTTGTTACATACTGAAAAGAGACATTTTGCCTTGAAGCCTAGTCAAAGGGCCAGCTTGGGGATTAGATGAAAGTTGTGATAAACCAGCTCCTCTACAAAGAAGCACACTCTGCTTTTCTTCTGCGACTGTACCACTTCTCAATTTTGCATGCATGGTGTGGGTGTGACATTAAATATTCACAGAATCACTTGCTGTATCACCGCATATGGCAAGACCTTGGGCGAGGCTTTACCAAAATGAGCGCAGCTTTCTGAGCCGTCAAACTGGGCCGCCAGGCAGTTCGCATCTCTGCCAACAGAAGATAGGAGGTGATCGGTTTGAGTTGAAAACACTGAATTTCAGCCAGAACAGATTAATATGTGGTTCAATATTTTGGACTGATCAGACCATTGTTGGAATATTGTTCATTTGCAGTTTGCATAATTTCATTCAGGAGCCACTGCATATATGCAATGATTTGATGCCGGAGAACCAACTTGTGCACCAAAGCTTAAAGTTTTGGGTTGGATGAGATTCAGTTTAGAGATACAGTACATCTGAAAGTTATAGAAAAAACACACAGGGATATTTAATTGTAATTAATTGGCTACTTATGCTATATTGTAAAGACAATATCAGCAAAATGTACTAAATGATGAACTACACCTTTAAAGAAGGAGATCGTCAGTAAAAGCAACTGTATTTTCCGTGACATTGTCAATTTAAGCGACCAAACTCTCATAATTTAACAAACAGTGGTACCTCAAAAAGTATGTTCTCTTTCAAAAGCAAAGCCTGCACAAGTAAAACAACCCAATTCTCAACCCCAAAACTCATACGTACGCAGTCTTGACAGGAGGAAACGCAGCCGCATGTATTCGTATGATGGCTGAGGAGATGGCTGCAAAGGCCATGAGTCAGTGAATGTTAACGTGAGTCGAGTGTTAACTGGCTGCTAGGCTAAAAGCTAACCCATACCATACCCTACTACAATCTCTTCAGCTTGCTAACCACATACCATTTCAGCTTGGCACTGAGAGGACCCAGAGAGGACAGCAACACTTAGGAATGATTACTAAAAATATTTGCAATTAAGGTCTACAAGCAACACTCGCTAGGCTAGCCTAGGCTAGGCTAAGCTGCTGTTGGCCATTACCGCCCTTAAAATTGCAAGTCAAAGCAGAGCTTGTCTTTTAATTTCATAAGCCCACAATAAAAGGAAAAACAGGGTGGTAAATAGACTTGTTTTCACAATCTGAGCATTTATTACCCCAGCAAAGTCACATACCTACAATTTACTTACTACTTCTAACGAATGCATTCATCCACTTTAATGTGCACATGGTGCTGACACATATGTGCAAAGGCACACACACACAGCTGGTCTAGTCCCTGTAGAGAAATATTGCCAATAGAATAGTCAATATTGAGCTGTGGAGCAGTGGAACTGTTTTCTCTGGAATGATGATGGAGCTCCATCCAGTACTTTTAGGGATCAGTTGGGGAGTTGGGAATGAGGAGTGGTGGTGATTATTCAATATCTTGACCTCACTAATGCTCTTGTCACTAAATGCAATCAAATCCTTACAGCAGTGCTCCAAAAGGTAGTAGAAAGCCCTCTTCCCTGGACAAGAGAGACAGTTACTCCAACAAAAGCAGAATAACAATCAATGAGCAGGTGTCCCAATACTTTTATCCATGTAGTCTAGCTCCAAAAAAGCTTCCACCATTATTCAAAGAAGCCATTTTCAGTATTATATAAAACCTTTGCAAATGAAACCAGTCCCTTCAGCAGTACATGTTCTGTAAGAGAAGCAGCCCATATACGTTCAGGCAAATGCAGCAGAATTAGATTGCAGTGTGACTCATCTATCTATCGGTCCCTCTTTCAGTCAAGAGTATTAAAAATTCAAATTAGCATGCAGCTGTTTTGCAGTCACATGTGAATGAGTACTATGCAGTTGTTAACTTTGCCTGAGCGTATGTGTGTGCGTGTTTGTGGGTGGGTGGGTGTGCATGCATGCACACTTTGGTGCATGCTGAATTCAGCATTGGGAGTGTGTATCACATTTCATCTCCGCAAAAATAAATAAATAAATAAATAATCAGCCCATCGTCAAGGTCAGAGTTATTCAAACGTGCACAAAAAGCAGAATATCATCAATACACTAAGACGCCAGTCTAGCTGACGAGGTATTTACTTATGCAAGCCTTCTTCTTCTTCTTCCTGAGTATGCTAATCTTATTTGCTGCTCTTGGATTGGATCGACGTTTTCGCTCGCTTCCATCACACTCAGCCCGCTCATAAACGTATGCTAATCATAACAGCCTTTGCATGTGCCAAGGGTGCCTCAGCAGCATTAGTGTTTACAGAAGTTGCTCATGCTTCTGCTATAGGAAGCGATAATTATGTGCGTATGGGTGCGTGAGAGTACTGTACGAGTCCTAGACAATGCAAGACTGGGTCTATGTGGTTCAAACGACATTTCTCAACCCCTAACCCGTGGCTAATTCTAAGACAAACACACACACACACACACACACACACACACAGACACTCAAGGTCAGAGCCGGGCTGTTGCTTGCGGCAGTAATACCGAACAAGTTCTATATTCTCCCTAAAGTACAATAGGACCTCCGCCATATAGGGGTGTTCGTTAAAGCCCAGTTTTTTTTTTTTTTGTTTGTTTTTTTTTTCTCCACAGTGCAGCCTTGTTAGCTTCCAGCAACTGCAAAAGATCAAACTCATAAATAACAGCTCAGCCGGGACTGATGGAAAACAAAAAGCCAATTAAAATCACAGACCCCCCTCCTAACCCAACCATCTCAGCTCCTTCCATCTTGCATAGCTTCTATCTTGCCTTGTGTACTGTTGTTCCCATCTTTGCATAACAAGGTGCTGCAGACAGTGTGTGTGTGTGTGTGTGTGTGGTTTAATGAACGGGGGGCCCGGGTTGCTGTGCGGTTCGCATATTTTTGCCTTATTCACCTTTCATTTCTGCTCTCTGTCCTTTTTTCCAAAGACCAATAGTGACACGCCAGTAAATTTTCCCTTGATTTCACTTTTTTTCGCAGGGCGGAAGGCAATGCATTATTCTGTTATGTTGGGAATTGCCTGCGGAGGCGAATCGGGAGGGATATGAAATGCGGCCCCGCGCCGCAAGATGTTCCTAAAATGGCCTAACACGATGAGAGTGAGCGGCGTACTGTCAGCGATATTAAGCCATGTCACCGCAGATCAACCCTGACGCCACGCTTGTGTGTCACGACTGTTCCGGCTTGACTTCCAAAGCATATCCTCAGTCATGCTCTATGCTAGTCACAATCACATTTTAGCCTGACACCGAGCTTTTGCGGGAAAAGCGAGCGTGTCAGCCTGCGCGGCTGATGCTCATTCAGCCATAAGTGCTGTGGAGTTATCTGTGATTACCCCCTCACTTCTTCTCTGGACTCTTCCGTACAGAACAGAGCCTGAAACCATAGCACTGAAATGGATGCTACATGCTCACTTGTATGTTAAATCCTACTGAAAAAGGAAAAGTAATCTCCCATGTTATTAATTCATCATGCTACACTGTATGATAGAGTATTGTGCAGTACATACAGTAGTTGTATGCAAAAGATTGGGTACCCCCGGATAAATGGGTTGAGGTGTGAGGGCCATTGCAAAACCTTCAGCTTTCTTCTATCTACTTGTTCTTCTATCTACCTGTGCAGTGTCCCACTGACTGCTAGACAACCCAAAAGCTAATAGATCCACCCCAAAATGAACAGTTTGCAAGTATTCCTTTAATCGAATGCTCCTTTTTTCCTTTAATAATTATGGCTGACGGTTTCTATTTTTCCTTGATTTGTCCAAAGCTTGTGTTTTTAAAGCATCTCTGGCTTCTCTAGATGTTCTTTTGCATACTTCAGACTAAAGCTGGCCAATAGGACCGTATTTTATCGTTTAGTAATAAAATTTGTTTACTGAATAACAATATGCTTTTCTAAGCATATCGAGGACACTGTTGGTGCTTATTAAACACTGATCAGCTGCAGGTTTCATTACAGACAGTGTAATTAGACTGGTTTAATTAGATGAAGAGCAGCAGATGTTGAGTAGAAATCACTGTACTCAGTACAGGAGAGTATCTGAATAGCAGTTTATAAGAATCTGTCACTACTGATGTTTTTAGTCTGTGATTATGTATTGTGATTATTGTGTATTGCAAAATAAATCTTTAAATATTGTGATATAGTATTTTTACCATATCGCCCAGCCCTACTTCAAAAATTGGCTTTTGTAATGAGGTTCAGTTCAGATCATGTTTGTCGAAGCAGTGCTGTACAGTAGACCAGTGCTGCCATGTGGACGGCCTTTCCTACCCTTCTTGCCAGCACACAAGCAGTTCTATCTGAGAGCTGTCTTGATCTTCCAGATCTTGCCTTATCTTCCACAGTTCTCCTAAACTGCTGTGTCTTAATGCTGTCTTTTTGTGGCCTTTTTCTGGCATATCCTCAGCCAGCTGCTTTGAGGAGCTAATGGTTATTGAGTGTTAAGGGTTGAAGAGTCAGAGAATGTATTACACTCCTAATGACATTTCTTGACTTGCCTTGACCAGTCCATGCAACCCTAAAGGGAGGGTGTCCAAACTTTTTTTTTTTAATGAAGTTTATTAAACATAAGATTATTGACCATAAACAGAATTGTACAGAGGTGCCAATACTTTACCTTACCTTATTTCAGAACTCCTATTCAGTGGATTTAGTCTGCCTGTCTTTTCCTTTCTCTGCCATTATTTGGGGGCCACCATAAAACTACCACGGATGAGTATCATTAAAATAAGACAATCTACTTCATTCAGATGGCAATTTGTGTGGTTTTACTGCAGCATATTTAGTTAGACTTTAGTGGAATTTATTTGTTTGTATAAAGTAGGGAATACCAGGCAAGGAAGAGGACAAAGGAATTTATTACATTTGCAAAAAAAAGTAGATGATTAAAATGTTCCCTTAAAAGGGCTGGAGAGCTGACTGGTGCTTAAGAAAACATCATAATTAAACATTTAAGGGCCCCACATACACAAACACTCACACACACACATACACACACACACACACACACACACACACACACACACACACACACAAAACACACTGAATGAGCGGGTCTACGAGGCCCAGAAGCAGAGCAAGTGCTGCAGACTGAGCAGAAACAAATAGAGATAGCACACTGCAGAGGTTATAAAAGCATCCTCAAGAATACTATCTGCATCAGCATTACTCTGCTGGCTAGAATCTTCATTCAGGCCATGAGAGGACCTGATTTATGGTAATACAGGCACCCTTGGCTGGCTAATCATGGCAGTCTCCCCTTGCAGAGGCATTCAGGTTGAGCTGAAAGGACAAGCACTACGCCTTAACTGAGGAGAGAAGACGAATGAAAATGTCCTGTCAAAGTTTCATGGCTTACAAACTCGGCTGAGCGCTCGGAGAAAGACAAGTTTGTAGTGCTGAGCTTTGCAGGTTAGCTCTCGCAAAGCTCGTGCAGAATAATAATGAAAGGCTTGGCTTCATTTACCCATGAAACTAGGGTGCACAAATGTAGTTTCTATAATCGGGTGTCTTTAAAAAAGAGATTTTCAACATGCAGGCAGCACACAGCTGCCTTTACCAATGAAGTCAGAAACTCGGGCCTCAGTGTTCAGATGTAGGCTCTATATGTGTGTCCTATATACTGTAGAACCATCACGACTCAAAGAATTTTAAATGGTTCTTTGTCTGGTTTAATGCTTCTTTCCTATGGTGGAGAATATGGAGTATGTACTGTATATATGCCTAATATTGTGTAGCTCGCCCTCGTGCCACCAGCAGTTGAGGCATGGACTCTACAACACCAGTACCCTGTGACTGGTTGACCGGTTAACCTTCTTTGGAGTGTTTTGGTAGGGATTGACCACTGTATACCGGGCACACCCCTCAAGATCTTCCTGATGTTTTGGAGATGTTCTGACCCAGTTGTCTAGCAATCACGCTCTGGCACATTTTTCCTACTTCAACACTCCAAAAATTTAAACAATATGATAGAGCCAATAGTTATAAATGATATGTCTTTGGGATAGGCCCTGGCATCAGCCTGGTGTCAACATATACGACCTATCTGGGCTACCAGGTGGTCCTAAAGTGGCAAAAAAGTGGGGAAAAAAGCATGTAAGTAGAGGACTTTTAAAAATAGTAGGAAGCTGGTGATTAGTTGAGGTAAATATGATGAAGCATTAGAGTCTCCTGGTAGAACATTTTCTAAAGCTTTCATATTCCACCCTTTGACAGTCAATGCTGTTCATTTCACTTCATTGGTTTTAATGTTATGGCTGATCAGTATATGATTTTGCTAGCGTGACAAAACCTCATCATTCCAAAATGTACATTTTAATAGAAAAAAATTCATGCTCCATTCATCAGGGCTTTTTTTTAAATGGTGCAAAATAAAGTAACAAATAAACAGAGAAAGGGAGAGATGGGGAATGAGGGGAAGAGAGAGAGAGAGTGAGCGAGAGCTTGCTGCTCTTGCTGTTTGGTTTGGCTTAGCAAATAAATGATGTGTCAGCCTTTGATGGCTTCGTCTCTGGCTTGCATCAGATGGAGGCAAATCAGGTTTAGAATTCAGGATGATGCGCCCTTCAGCAGCTTCAGAGTCATTCAATTGTCTCTTCCGTTCACCTTTGTCAATACGTGTATTTGCTCTCTGCCTGGGCGGTGTGTACTTTAGCCGGCCCACTAATGACTACGTTGTGTGGTCTGCACTTCACTAGGGGGTAGCTGCCATTCACTTTGGATCTCCTCCAAGTGGTCTTCTAGAGAATGTAAGCCAGGCAAATCTATTCTTAAGCTTACCTGGCAACCGGCTGACGAGACAGGTGAAGAAGTGGGGTGGGAAGGGAGGGGGGGGGGGGGGGTGCTTGCTCAGATGGGGCTTGAGATACGGTAACGGTGGAAAGAATGGGAGCGTCTGAATTGCTGGAGTTAAAGTAGGCCGGGGAGGCGTTGCAGTGTTGCAGTAGAGAACACCTCGGTTAACAAGATGCTGCAGTGGTTCTGCTCTCATTAGCTGTCTCATTTGTGTTCTCGTTTTTTCTTTTTTTTTCTTCGCTGTGCACCAGAGAGCCTCTGGGCATCGGTTCAACTCAGCAGCATACACGCATTTGCACAGTGCACATGCTTCACTAACAAACATACATGCTCGTACAGAAACGTCCCGTTCTGTCCAGCTCTTTTTCTGGAGTTGGTATCTTATAAAAGGGTCATACTGCTGCATATTTCCCCTCATTTTCTCCTTCTCTAGTGGGGCACAGTTGTCTTTCTCCTTCCCCAAGCTTGTCAACTCTTGTTAAGAGAAGCGTCAGATTTAATAGATGGAGCCAGATTAGTTCGCCTTCCTTCTTACTCACTTCACCATGCAATCATCTCGCTGCCATCTTTTACCTTGGCAAATGAAAGATGGATTGCTTGCGTTTTTACATTTCCCATGGCCTGCCTCGCTCCATCATTTAGGCCGGCCTGCTCCCACCATAGCAGAGCATGCACGTGTACTCTACCCAGAAAGTTCTGTAACATGTGGCGAGGGAGGGTGGAAACGAGTCCCTCAGGGAAGCAGGGGGCTTTTCTGATCCGAACCCTCCTCTTCCCTCGAGATCTCATTTGAGGTGAGAAGTTGAAGCTGAGTGAGTACTGACCGCCAGGGATTACTGGAGCCGGGTCTGTGCAAAGACCTCTAGCCTTCCTCTTTCTTTTATACGCTCTCCCCTTCATTCACTCCCTCAGACTCTCTATCCTCTCTCTTCTTCCTTCCCTCTATCTTTCTATCAGCAATTCCATGACCATGACCGAGGCATGATTCTGGGTATTCTAAGGATGGCTGGTATGGCTGTAATCACTGTGTGGTAACCAAAGGGAGGAGTGTCTCTCACTGGGAATGTAGTTTCAGGCAGAACAAAAAAAAAAAGAAAACCGGCTTTTTGAGCGACTGGAGATGAGTGTACAAAAGGCCTCGGGAAATCAGTACAAACCTCCTCCGTGCGACTCCTTGAAATGTGTATAGACATGCCTCACCAGAGAGACACCCAGTGAAATAAACTCCAGCAAAAAAGCAAAAACAGCAGCAGCGACTTCGACTCTAAAACATTGCGTCAGACATTTTCACATGTTCTCTCAAGTACCTACTGCCAGTAGACACTCGCCGCTACTTCTCCCATTCATACGCGAGTGCTTTCTGATCAGAGGTGCAAAGTTGGAATAGAGAGCCGAAGACAGGCAGTCAAGACGGTATCGCATTAGCATGGTCAGCCTCTTCCTGCATCTCGGCTCTAGTCTGAGTGCTAAAGCTCCCATTAACCGTGCCGCTGAAGCATGAGAGTGCAAGCCCAGCCACAGCAGCATAGATACGCCAGCCGTGCACAGGAGCAGAAATAAAAATCCCTGTCAGAATGAATTTGGAAGGCACAACTCAGTAGCTCGAGTCTCTGCGGCCATGCCAAAAAGTCCACTTGCGCCTCCCATCCACCGCTCTTTCATTTCTTTCAGCTTGCCAGCTTATCGAGCAACTTGGGACCCAGGAGTTGGCCAGCCAGTCGACGCACTCTGCTAATCACTCAGTTGGCCTCAACCTTTATGATTTCTCTGCAGATGTGAGCGACGGTTCGGTAATTGCTCTATGCTTAGCGCCTCTAATTGGCATCTCAAAAACAGGCAAAACTAACAAAGGGAAGATTATACACTCTAGGTTGCGTCTCTGGCGAACTCTGTGTCGTTTCGTTCATTATCCCCCAAACATGGGACTGCCATTGACGTTAGCAAATTGGTTTCATCTTGATTATATCTCGTTGTCTCCGTTTCCTGCTTGGCATTTAATTAGAATGTCATCAGATGGGAGTGAGGCTCTGGTGGGGATGCGCTGGTAACCCTGGATTTATCAGAGCTATTAATCACACCATAATGCCATGAGACGGAATCCACAGGAATGTTGTGCTTATTTATTGGACGTGAGGGACCAGTTTCTGCAATCTGCTGTTAATTGACGACTTGTTAATCCAGTAGAGTCCGAGGGAAGTGCGTGTGTGGACTGCGAAGCCTGAATGACTATTTCTGACCCAGCCACATTGATCCTACAAAGTTCCCCTGATAAATGCTGTATATGTTTGCTACATAGAATTCGTCTGGGTGCAATTAGAGCTGTGCTTATTCAGCGCACACAGGACGATAAACCTGTACCCTGGTCTGTTTTATGACTCCATGGCCGGTAAGGATTTTTTGCTTATCTCCATACAGGTATGGCTTATTTATGCAAATAGGCTCATTAAAATGTCAGGAAGAATGTCAGCAGGAGAAAGTCTGCCGCCATTTGATTTGATTTCTCTGATTTGATTTTTTCCCCCCATTATTTTATTTAATTAATGTGTGTGCATGAGTGTGTGCCTCTGTGGATTACAAAATGTCAGATCTCTGTAAAAATCTTTCTTTAGTGTAAAAAGTGGAGACATACTGCAGAGCTTGGATATGTATCTGACAGAATTCATCTGCGTCTTACCCAAGGCAGGTTCATCTGGCGCAATTTGCTGTTGGTTAGCACACAATGGCGTTCCTTCTCATAATGAGCTTTCCTTTTTTTTTTTTCCAAAACACTTCGAGCACTTTCGTGCAGCCTTGCACTCAAAGGCGGCTTGTGTTCTGCATCAGGATGAACATGAGCAACAGCCCCAGTGAGGGTGCCTTAGACTCCGCCATGTCATGCTTGGGCTGTCAAGCAGTGTGCAGGGTGAATGTGGTGCTTTACTGATATGGGTTAATAATCATACCCGGGGTCTGCTTATCTTCTTAGCATTTAAATATATTTTATTGATCTTTTTTTTCTTTAGAAATTAAAATTAAAAAATGATGTATGATTCATATTCAAGCATTCTCTATTCTCTATCTCAATCTAATTAACCCATGCAGTTAAAGGGGGGATATATACATTTGTTCAAGATACAGAAGCAAATAAAGGAATTTAGAAATGATTTTAGCTCAGTTGTTATGTTGTAGATTACACATACAGTTATAAGTTTTAGCACAGTTTTAATTTAGTGGTTTAGTTAGTCACGTTGAAGCTTTCCCCAATTCCAGTACATCTGAAGGTCTTAAAGAAGTAGTATGGCCAAAACCCACATTTGACAGTTTTCTCCTTAGCCCTGTTTGGTGTTCTGCACTGGACACAACATAGCAACATACATAATTTCTGCACTTCTGTCCAGTTGTCAGAATAGTTGTATCAAAAAACACATAATAAGTAAGAGCCTGAAGCAACGATTTGGGCACCCTGCATGGTCAGTACTTAGTAAAACGCCCTTTGGCAAACATCACAGTTTGAAACAGCTTCTTCTAGGTAGCTAAGAGTCTTATTGTTTCTGCCCATTCTTCTTTGAAAAAGACTTCTAGTTCTGTGAGATTCTTGGGTCTTCTTGCTGCACTGCTTCTATTTGAAATCTGTCAATGGATTTTACATGAGGGGGAGGACTGTGAGCAAAACCTTTAGCTTTGGCCTCTTGGAGTGGTCTGCTGTAGATTTTGAGGTTTGTTTAGGATTCTAGTGTAGAAGTCATGCTGTTCTGATATTCAGATTTGTATTAATGACGTCATGGTGTGATGTTTGCTTTTATTGAATCCATTTTTCTCTTGTCCTATGTGATATGTTCCGAGTGCCACTGGCTGCAACACAAACCCAAAGCATGACTGATCCTTCCCGCACTTAACAGTTGGAGAGGTGTTCTTTTCATGAAATCTGGCACCCTTTTTTTCTCCAAATATACCTTTAATCAAAACAGTTTTAGCAATTTAACTTCATCAGTCTACATGAATTGTTTTTTTGTTTTTTTTCGTGCAGGTCATATCTGTGCATGTGTCGCAGCACAGTAGAACAGTGCACCACCTATCCTGGGTCTTCTAAGTATTTTTTTTGCAGTCAAACAGCGATTTTAATTGATTTGCTTTTCTAGCAATCCAACAAGTTCTCTCAAGTTCTTTTGCCATTCCATAACATTGCCTCGTATCTCCAGTGGAAAAGTTAAGAAGCAAACTTCAGACAACAAAAATGGTTGATTTATACATCATTAAAACATTTTTACTTTTCCTAAATATTTGAGCTGTAATGTGCAGACTTCACTTCCAATACATCCGGTCCATATACAGTAAGGAAACTAGGCTGCACAAATAGCCCATTTAGAATTCTGTGATTCTGTAAAGTCACACAAATTGTAACATTTGCATTCTGTATACTCAGTTTGGCTCCGCCCATTCACATTGAAGCTATAAATAGTTTCTTTAATGTGGAAAGCAGTAATGTAAAAACTGAATTATGGCTGTTTTTGTACATAAACTCACAGAGATGTTATAAGTGGACCCCAGGGAAACAAACAGAACAAAGAATGAAACCCACAAAAAAGCAGTTCAAGAAAACAGTGGGATATGAACCCTTATATAAGTAGCTAATGAGGCTGGAGAAAGGCTACGCCATGCACTGATGGGCAACAGCACTAACGTTTTCACATACTATTAATAATTAATTGACTGAAATGAAGAATGGTGCATGGCTGGCCATAGATGCTCTCTGACCGGCAGGAGCTTTGCTGAAAGCTGATGTTTTGGTTCAGTCGGCACAACATGCTTGCGTCTGTATTATGCCATGCATGTTCAATTTCATTCTGCCAATCTTTCGACTGAATTGCATTTAGATTGTGTTTGCTCTCCAGACCCTGTTTGATCTGCTATCTGAATGTGGGCACACTCTGACAAGATGCACCTGAGATTCTATTTCTGTTACATAGTGCTTTATTGGAGCTACACAGCTGTGGAAAAACAACATAGGCTGTCCGTAGCTTCATCACAGCAGATAGACCCACAGTTAGCCAAAGGTAACTGACCTTAAAGAGTACGGCACTTTAATCAATATCAGAGGGTCTGTCCTCCTCGCACATTCAAACCATGCTGCACGTTAGGGAGACGGTGGCGAGCATGCTGGGGCGAAGCTTAGCAAGGAGCCAATCAGAGGCTTTTTTTGCTTTTAATGTTGCCACGGTGACCAGTGAGAGTGTCAGCATTCAGAAGGTTATTGACCCAGCCACAGCTATGTAATAGAGGGGAAAATCTTCATAATTCTTAATTAATTTCATAATTAATTCAGGGGGATTTCCAGAAACAGTAGCTAAATAGTAATTTGCTTTAGGCAAAGTATTATGTATGTGGAAATGTTTGTATTTAGAGTTTAGAATTTGTATAGAACTGACATAGAACTGATGCTCCTGGGCTCCCCCTACAGTCAGGAAGTGTAATTCATGCTTTGAGTCACCTCTATAGAACACTCTTTTCACATGCATTTTTGGACAAGCTGAGAGATCCAGAAAGAAGCATGTGAACTGTTGTGTTGTGGTTGTGTATTATTACAGGATTTACATAATTTGAGCTCGGTTTATGTAGTAATTGCACAGTTCTTGGAAGCAGTGTCAAGCCTGCTTCACCAGAGTTACACAGTGCAGAAAATGGTGGGTCAAGCCCAGAGTAACAACGGCAGAAAGGCTATTCTCACTATTATAGCCAGTGGAGCATCAGCGTAATTCCTCAGCTGCAATTTTATGGCAAAATTGCTACATAATGCTACTTTAAAGCCAAACAACCCGACTGACCCTTGATTACTCATATTATGAGTTGCATAGCCTTATCTTATGTACCAAGCAGCCTGCCTTACACATGAATAGGAGGCTAATCATTCTGGTAAGATGACTGTAATTAGATGGTCAGTACATTTGCAATGTTTCCACTGCAGAATATAAGGCATATGATCTTATGTATTGAAAATGTAATACGTTTGGGGACTGCATGAGTTCTACTGAGGCACATGATTGATAAAAAAGGGGGGGTGCAATTTCATTTAATGTAGTAGTGTTTTTCTAAGATACAACAAAAGACAATACAAGCAGCCTATTCTTTTCATGTAGAAGTAACTCAGAAGCTCTACAGATGTGCACTATAACCCTTTCCTCTCAACTAAATACAGATTTAGTTACAAACCCCAAGTTTAATGGTTTCAGTTTCATTTCAAGTTATTTTTTTGATATTCTAATATTTTACATTGTGTTGTCAAACGCTTGAAAGGAGGAAAACTAAGTGTTGATATAAATGGCTATATTGCAGCACTGAAACCCTTTGGAGGCTAAATGTGCTTTTATTGATGTTCTTTACTCTCTGAAATTTCTCCAGCTCTTGACTTAAAACTGCAATAGATCTACTTGGAAAGGTTTAGTGAAACTTTTAAAGGAACAGATGGTGTAGTAGGGTAGAGCCGCAGACTTCTGAAGCTTCCGGCCTCAAATGCCATTGGGGATTGTGTCAAGTTAGCATGGCTAAACGTTTGCTAATGTCTCCTGAGCAATGCACTCATCCAAACTCCAAAATGTAGGGTGGTTTTGCTGGTTTCATATTTCATGAGAGCTGCATATTTCCCCCCTGGCGTTCCTTCATAGTAGATGTCTTTGGGACTGGTAGCCCTTTCTGGCCCTCTTAAAAACTGCTCTACTTTATAGCACAGTGTTACTGCGTGCAGTAGGTTCTATAAAATGCTTTGGAACTTGCTGTGTTCGGGCTGTCCGAATGTTTCATTCAGGTTCGATTGGGGTTTTCAAGGATGACTTTGAGGCCTGTGGTGGACTCGTATCAAACTTGAAGAAAGTTTGTTAATTTGGTGTTTGTTTGTTTGTGCTTTCAAGCCTGTGTTGTGTGATATAAAACACTCATCGGTGGTGGCTGACTTGTTAAATAAAAATGCAGAATTCTGCAGCAGCTTGCCAGTTTCCTCTCAGAGCTGGCTTCAGCATACGCTAAATGGATCGTATTTCACTCATTGGCAAGGAGACGCAGCAAATTCAAAATGCTTATATTGCTGCCATGAAATCCAGTTGAGCTTCCTTGCACACATTGTGTGATCAGCATTTAAAGGGTTCTAATCTCCTTTTAAAGGAGAGATTAACGCACGGTATCTGTCCCATTTTCCTGACTTTAGGTGGGGTATTTCGTATTGTTTTGTAGTGGAAAGGCTTACTTTAACATACACCATTATGTCTCCTTTGGGAAAAAGGCTCAATCCTAACTGCTTTAAACACTCAGACATTGAGCTGGGAGATCTACTGTCTCGGTACATCGGTGTACCGGCAATGGGCAAAGGGCAAAGGGTTTTATCTAAAATTTTAATGACATTCTTTTAGCGAATAGCAGCATTTATGAAGTTCATTCACTTTATTAATATTAACATATTAATATAAGCTCTGCAGGCTACATAGATATGTCATTTGATTCGTAAATGCTTTGGGCACAGTGGTGCTGCAGGTACTGTTTTTTTTTTTTTTTTTTTTTTTTTTTTCCACACAGCTCCAGAGACAGTGTGAGTTAGATCTTCACTGTCTGTAAGGAGTTTAGGGTTTTCCTCATGTCAGTTTGGGTTTTCTCTGGTTCCTCTTGTCCCACCTCTCAAAAAAACATTCTTAAAAAAAGGTTCTATGAAAGGATTTAGCGATGCCACAGAAGAACCATTTTTGTAAAGAACATTTTAAAGGTTTAACCCCTTTAACACTCCAAGGCTTATTACACACTACAGTGCATTACTCCCATTAGCAATGAAGTGAATGCAAAGCTTCTTTACAAATGTAAAGGTTCTTCACGCTCACAATCTTTTTACAAAAAAATGCTTCTTTATGGAACTTAAAATCATTCTTCTTTGGCGTCGCCTAAAGAACCTTTTAGAGTACCTTTTATTTTAAGAGTGTAGGTGTGAGTGAATTGGTGTGTGTGTGGTACCTTGCGATGGACAATGAATACTGAGGCACAATTCATTAAGAAAAATGTGGGCTTAGGATTTAGGAGGTATGAGGATACTATGATATATTCTGAAAACTGATCATTTTAATTTCATTGATATTTGCCAGGCATTTTAAATGTGGAAAAAAAGACTACAGACTGTAAATAGTAAACACTGCAGAAAGATCTGTTAATTTTTAATTACATTGAAATGTTTGAGGAAACTCATTTAAACTCATTTACATCAGGCATACCTAAACATACAACTGCCTAGCACACCAATTTAATTATTCATAATCTAGTTCAATTGTATTCCATTTCATATGTAGTTAAGATGAAATATTCATGTAGAAAAGCTCATATTTTACTGTGTTACATTTAGAGCGGATTGCTGTACATATTACAATGTGGGAAACAATGGGATCCCACTTTTCATACCGAGGTGACCTTTGTGATGACATTCAGTGGTTAGATAATATAAGTTTTAAATCCGCCGTAGCTTTATAAGCAGTGAAAGGGAAGGAAACATTTCGGCAAGCCCTGAGAACAAAAGTCATCATTAGAAATCGCATTCAGCCTTTTGTCCTGTAGAAACTGAAAAGGCTTACATGCAATATAATTCAGAAGGCTTTTCTTTGAATTGAAATTGAACACTGAATTGATCGTTCTGTTTTGAGTGATTTCAACACTTCCAAATCTGTGTTTTAGTCCAGATGCCTTGAGAACCAGGAGAAGTTTGTCTGTGCTTAAATAGATACAGCTGAAGACACTTCTTTCCCTTTTCCTGTCTTTTTTGGCGCTAATCACATGGTTAGCTGCTGCGTTACGGAGCAGAATGTGGAAGAGGCGGATGGGGAGCTGAGCCCTAAATGACCCTTTATCAACAGCCAACAGATGCTGCGGCTCAGACTCCTGGGCCTTCAACTTTCTGACTAAATGATTTCCCTAGATAGCAGCAGACCAGTCTGAGATGGTTTAATGTCGCCTACTGCTGATAGAGATTAGTGAATCTCTCACTCTCTCTCTCTCTCTCTCTCTCTCTCTCTCTTTCTCTGCCTCGCCATCTCTCTCTCTCTCTCTCTCTTATTCGTAAAAAAATATATATATGGCTGAGTGAACCAAGGCAAGGACCAATGCAAAGACTGCCCATGACAGGCCCTCATGTTTTTTATGAGGTCAGAATTATATTGTGTCTCAAACTGGAAATGGCTAAGTGGCTAAGGCAGGATCGTAGCCAGTTGGAAGTGGAGTTATCTGTGTGTTTCTCATTTGTAAGTCCTTTTGATTTGCCTGCTCTGGAGACAGCACTCGTCTCAGTGAAGCAAACCGGTGTTTTCAGCTGCAGCTGCAGCGAGGAGAGGTCTACTGGACTTAAGTGTGCTGATTGACTGTAGAGCGAATTCCATTGACTGCTAAACAAATCAGGAGAAAGATTTAGCTCTACAGAAGAGGGTTCGGGGTTAAGATGCTAAGTATTTGTGGATAAAAGAGAGAGAGAGGCACTAATTACCCTTAGTTGTCCAAATAAATTAACACATAGTTAGGAGTTGACTAATTACATGTCATTAAGCCGGAACACTTAACAGGGAAGATGCTACCTCAACTTGTGTCTAATTGCAGAGCTGAGAACAAGCCTCTTCTTATTCTTGATTATCATCGTTTTTGATTGGAATGAGATTGTGCTGATACATTTGATCTCGGCCTAATTGTGTTTACATAGACAGGTGCTTAGTGTCTGTTCCGAATCCGGAAAATACATCCACAATGAAATGGGAGAATAACTAAGGACTCTGCCTGGCTAAGGGTGACAAAGATAAAAGCGACATTCTCAAACAGCACTTTTCGCCCTGTTGTGAGTCCAGGAGAGCATAATAGACTGCTCTTTGGGTGGGAAATATGGCCCTCGATCCATCTGCTTTCATCCTTCAGTGTGATGCTGGCCAACTGCATGCGTCTCGTCCAAAAACACCAGGCTAGTCGCCCAGCTTGCCTGTGTTTTTGCTCAAGGCAGCCAAAATACTAGCGTCAGTGCCCTAGCAGGCGCTTGCAGGTCACGCAACTCAAGCAGGCGAAGTAGGCCATATAAAACACAATTATTATACATGCTGACCAAGAAGGCACTTGCTTTGTGCAATGGCTAAAACCCCCTTGGGTCTGTCTGTGCTCATGCCTGTGCATTCCTAAATCTAATCTGAACTCCAGGCTCCAGTTGGCAAGGCTGTAATCTCACACACTATGCTCAATAATTATTATTTGCCTGTCAGTCTGTTTAAGAGTTATGCACATTCTGGCATAAATACTAGTTTCTTACAGTAACTTGGCCCTTGATTCCTTGAAGATATTATCAATGTTCTGTTGGTGGGATTTCCAGGCCTGTGGTGTCAGGTCAGGGTTTACTGCTGTGCGGTCTCCACAGTTGGTCAGTTCTACACCAAAGGATGACTCGGGTGTTCATCTCCTGTTGGCAAGGCTGTAACCTTACCCACTAGGCTATATCAATATTATAATTAGCCTCTCAGTCTATTTAATTGTTATTTATTCTGGCGTAAATACCAGTTTCCTACAATAGCTTGGTTTAACAAGCTTTCAGCACCCCTTATTTTCTTAAGGTCATAGTAATAGTGCTCCATTGGTGGGCTCTATTCCAGGCCAATGGTGATGCGTACATCCATGTCAGGTCAGAGTGTACTGCTGTGCAATCTCCACAGGTGGTCAGTTCTACACCAGAGGGTGACTCAAGTGTGATGTAATTCTGACCCATAAGCTCTGTTCCTGGGTGGAGACAGAGCTAAGCTGAGCCTGGCTAGTATGATTTTTAAAGAACGGGCAAACAGAGCACAGTTATTGCTCATGCTGGCCAAGATGGCTCTTGTGCAGTCTGTGGAGAACACGGCAAGGGCTAAAGCCCCTTGGGGTCTACCTGTGCACGTGCCTGTGCATTCCCAGATCTAATCTAAACCCCAGCCTCCAGTTGGCAGGACTGCAGCTTTACCCACTAGGCTATATAATTGTTATTAGCCAGTCAGTCCCTTCAAGAGTTGTGTATATTCTGGCATAAATACCTTATTGCTGGGATTTCCAGGCCTCTGTTGATGCATGCATCCATGTCAAGTCAGAGTTCACTGAGGTGCAATCTCCACAGGTGGTCAGCACTGCACCAGGGCGATGAAACACTCTCTGTTCCTGGATGGAGACTGAGCCGAGCTGAGCTGAGCCTGGCTTGAATGAATTTTAAAGAATGGGCAAATAAAGCACAATTATTGCACATGCTGGCCAAGAAGGCACTTCTGTGCAGTCTGTGGAGAAAACGGCAAGGCCTCAAGCCCCCACGGCGTCTATCTGTGCACGTGCCTGTGCATAGCCAGATCTGATCTGATCATCCACCAACCACAAAAGGGATGTTAGCCAAGACTTCTGTTTTTTCTTGGAGCATAAATTTGCCTCGTTGTTTAACTTGCTCTCAGCCAATGTAGAACCATCATAGATGTTTCTCATCCCTATAGAGACACTGGTTCACCTTGTAACCATTTTGTATTAGGAATTTAAATGTAGCCTCTTTGTTAATAACATCCACCGATCTGTCAGTAGGATATACTGTATAGCACTGCATACATGCTGTGCACTGGAGCAAAACCAGTCTCTTTCTCTCTCTCTTTTTTTCAGTGCATTACTTTTATGAGTTCATCTTCATATTCGCCTCTCTGGTTTGTGGGCCTGAACGTGCAGGCATGACTGACAATGGTACATTCAAAATTTACTACAAGATGTTTCATATTCTCACAATATCTTTGCATCCCTGTGAATCAGTGAAGAGGGTTATGATATGATATGAACTTTTTGTGCCTTTCAGTCCTGTTTTTCACAATCAACACTGTAAACATTAAGATCACAAAACTACTGAAAATCATTCTGACAGGCATTTCCGCTGACCTTGCTGCTTCTGAGTTTTGCATGCCACTCATTGCGTGTACTCTCTCCATGCTTTTCTGGCTCATTGCTCTGTTATAAATGACTTGTGGAATTCAGTCCCTGTCCAACTCAAACCATTACACAGGGAGCTGTCAGTCAAAATGTTATGAATACATGCAGAATTATGAAATTTACAGACCATTGCACCACATTAATGTAATCACCCTGATCCTGAGTCATCAGCTGGGGCTCTATTGTCCGGGTTAAAAAACCATGTTCTAATGCTCTGTGCCACATGAGTCTGTGCTGTTTGGGTTCATGTTCATATGATATCATTTTGGTGGTATTTTCAGTGCCAGAGGAGCCTTATATAGTGGAAATGGTAGCTCAATGAACTCTCATTTATGAGCATGGGTGCATGTACATCTTCATTCGAGGAGTTGTACCTGTATCTGTAGCACCTGTGCAATACATACATCCATGCAGATATGGGCCAACAGGTGCAAGTAATGTTCACATCAATCATCAGGATGGGGAAGACATGTGATATCAGTGATTCTGAGCATGGCATGACATTGTTGGATTGAGACAGGCTGGTTTAGGGGTTTCCTGGAGTTTCTAATGAAGAAAACGCATCCAGTAAGTGGCAGATCTGCAGATGAAAACCCCTTGTTGATGAGAGAGTTCAACAGTAAATGGCCAGACTGGTGCTGGAGCTGACAGAAAGGCTACAGTTACTCAGATGTGGTGAACAGAAAGGCACCTCAGAATACATAACACTTCAAACCTTCAGACTGATGGACTACAGCAGCAGAAGACCATGTCAGGTTCCACATCTGTCAGCCAAGAACAGAAAGCCAAGGCTGCATTGGGCACAGGCTCACCAAAGCTGGACAGTTACAGACTGGAAAACATAGCCTGATCTGATGATACTTGATTTCTGCTGAGACACACAGATTGCAGGGTCAAACTTTGGCAGAAAAAGCATGAATCCATGGACTCAACACTCCATGCTGGTGGAGGTGGTGTAATGGTGAGGGGAGTGTTTTCTTGGCACGCTTTGGGCCTATTAATATTAATCAATTATAACTTAAAAGCCACAGCCTATTTGAGTATTATTGCTGACCATGTCCATTCCTTTAATCTGCCCATCGTCTACCGGCTGTGGACCCACAGAAAAGGCAAGCAGATGTAATCAAGAAGGAATAGAAATCTACCCCTGATTTGACGTACGCTTGCCGAATCACGAAAGCGTATGGAAATGTGGGATGGTACCCCCCACGTAACTGGTATCAGTGGAAGTTCTTTTCTAAGTGTTCTTCATATTTAAGCACTTGGGTGCTTTGATGTCATTGCAGTGGGTGCATGTCAGAGTAGCAGCCACTGTTAGGACAATGACCCTGGCCAAACCTGCCGTCTCTGATCTTGTGCCCCTACTTTCGCCGCTTCACTTTGATGGAGCACTGGGAGTAATGCAGATCCAATGGCAGCGGGCAGGAATGGAAGGCTACTTAGCCCCAAGTCATACGCTTTATAAAAGAGGAGATGAACTTTTAGAGCAATTCCTTTCAACTCATTAAGCCTGGAATGAGGCTGGAATTGATTTGACTGGCCCAAAAAGTCTACATCCTGCACACAGAGAGAGAGAGAGAGAGAGAGAGAGAGAGAGAGAGAGAGAGAGAGAGAGAGAGAGAGAGAGAGAGAGAGAGAGAGAGAGCGAGAGAGAGAGAGAGAGAGAGAGAGAGAGAGAGAGAGAGAGAGAGAATGTGTGTGCGTGAGAGAGAGAGAGAGAGATACTGCTTGGTACCTGTTTCTGGCCACTGAAGCTCTTTGATCTAGCTCCCTTTCTGTGTGCTCCTGCTGTGATCTCTCTCTTTAATCAGTGTTTGGAAGAAGAGATTGAGACCTACCTCTGAGACGGCTCCCTACCCTCACAACTTCATGTGCTGTGATTGCAACTCCTCAGCTCCATTTGAACACACGGAAATAGCATTTCTTTCTGTCTTATGTTGATCTAAGAAATGTTGAAATGTTTTGTTTTTTTTTTGTCAGTAGATAAAATCTCAACCAGCTAAGATTCCTGAAAGGCAATTCTCTGGGAAATGGTTTATTAATGTTTGATCACTGATATGGTAAACAGAAATGTATTCTGGAAGCACAAAATAACATAACATAATTCCTAGAATGAAATAATTACGCACTGAAGGTAATCCTACACCATCATGTTCCATCAGTAGCATATAGCTTTGAAATGCTATGCTGCTGTTGCTGTTTCAAAGCTGAGTGGCTTTAAGTTACACTGTGTTGGCCTTTGATGTACTGGAATAATACAGATTTGTAATGAAAGGTTCGCCAGAAAGAAAACATAAAATTCTTTGATGATGTAACCTCTAACTCATACCTTTAGAAGACTTCAAATACGTTGCCATAATTTTGATCCAATTAAAACTTCTTTAACTAGCTTGTCAGAAAGGCTTCTAACAACATTAATCCCGCTTTACATACAGCGATATAAATCAGAGCAATTTGCGTCCATTTTATGTGCCTGTCACTTGGAATTCTCATGTTCATAATTCACTTTAAAAGAGGCTCTGAAATGTATACATCCGTTAAACAATGTGTAAAGCCTTCTGGATTATTGCTAACTATTCTTGAAGAAGCAGTTGCCTTCCTTTCCCCGAATGGAAGTGAAGCAGAATCTCTTTAACATCTATTGCAGCTGTTTTGCCATCACAGCTGGCACTGGGTTTTCATTTTTGGATAAACTTGGGATTAACCCTTTTGTAAGTGAGTTCTGGCTGTCTGTGACTGACTGTACGGACTGTTTATGGAGCGACCATTACTCAGCAACTCACCTGTGTCATCAGTAGAACAATGAGGGGAATTAACAGTTAGTAACTGTGCAGACAAGGATGTAGTGGTATTTTTTATTTATTTATTTATTAATTGCCCATTTTCAAAGTCCCTATAATTATGCCTTAGTGTGTAGTAAGCCTTGGAGTTAAAGATATAAACAGCACAAAGTTTGCTGTGTTTGCCTTGTCTCATAGCATCATGCTGATATTCCACCTTAAAACAGCATCACAGTCACATTTTGGCATCCATAGCTTTTGCACCATTTAAGGTGAACAGAAAATCCAGTAAGAAACTAGAAAATAACTCCAGCCTTGTGAAGGCAGATGTGTTTGTTTACAATGTCAGAAATGTGCACTGAATTTTATGTCAGAAATAAATCCCAATCCCTCTGGGGGGCATCCCAACCAGAGACTAGCCATGGCAAATCTCACTGGTGGGACCATACTCGCTAAACAGTTAAAGGGTACACAAATCCTATCCATAAAATTCTAGGAAATCTAGCCTTAATGTCATACTGTTTAAAGACAGACTGCTTAACGGTGCATTAATACAATTTCCCAGAGATAACACAGGTGGTGACTGATAAACTCATGGTGGCTCATAACGTAGTAATATTGGGCAGTGAGTACACTCAACATTTAAGTGGCATTTGTTGAGCTGAATTCTATGCTAAATTATTTTTGATTGAAACAGAAGAGCTGATCTGATAAAAATGTTGGTTTGTGTGTAAACCAGCTGTTGCAACACACAAAACATTTATTTTCAAAGCAGGTTTGATGTACAGTTTAGAGCAAATGTTTTTAGAGGTTGGTTCTGAGTGACATATCTGCCACATAACTGTCTTAATTATGAACCTGTCATATAGACAATGACTGAAAATACATCACCCACACAGTGCACAGAATGTGCAGACAGCCAGAGAGGGTGGGAAGGTCTGGTGATGGCAGCACAATTAGAGATTGCAGTGTAACAACAAGGCACTAGGCAACCAGTCAAAAGCATTTGTCAGAGGCATCTATGATTTAAGGGGGACATGTTTTGTAGAAGGTTGACTTGGGGGCATGTTTTCTAGTTAGAAGGCCTTAATAGAGAACTAAAATGTCATTAGAGGAGCAAGAAAGACCTCAGTTTGCTTTCAGCATTCTTGAAGCAACTTTCAACATTATTTAGCCGTACACTCCTAAAAAAGCCTCAGAATTGTTTCACATGATGTAGCAAAGCCCTGTAGGGGGTTTAGAATTTCTGATATTGCTGCAACCTTGTGGAAAAATGACAACCAGCACTATCTGCATGCTTTTCGGTGAAAATTCAAACTGTGCATTTAACAGTGCTGGATTTGGAGTTTAATAAAGTGAGGCTATAATTGACTTAGTGATGCTTTGGCTGTAAACGTGTTCTTCCGTAGCAGTGTAGCAATTGCAAGGTTGGAAAAGCTCTACCTAACACTGGTGGGAAGCCTATTTGATCTAACAAGAAACTTTAACCACATTTTAGCCAAAAGTTCTACATTTAAATTATGGTCATTTCTCATTTTTTAAGGTTAGTGTGAGGATCTTACCCTGCCTTGTCCTTGTCTTTGTTTCCCTTATGTTTTTGTTCTTCCTCATGTGTCTTGCCATTGTTTTTGGTTAGGATTTAAAGCCAACCTCTCTTGACTCCAATTTTTTTCATGTTTCAGGGAGTTTTTTAATAAGCAGTTTTGTATTTGTAGATAGAATAGATTACAATAAACTCATTTGCCCATAAAAATGAATTTGAGGTGTATTTCTGTATGTATTTGCTCTGAACTGTTTTGCTTAGGTCACGGTTCGGTGTGAACAGTCGCATGGAAAATACTCACTGTACACTATTAGAGTAAATATGGTAATTTGACAAGCCACCCAGAACCCTTAATCTGTAAGCAGTATAGGTAGAGGAGTATTGCTATGATAACTGTAGTCTTGTTTGCCCTCCCCCTCCAACTGTCCTCCTCCTTCTCTTTCTTATATGTCTTTCTCTTTCTTATATGTCTCATGGAGAAAGTGACCCAGACTCTGTTTTTTATGTCGCATTGATCTTTATCTCTCACTGTTTTTAAATTTGGATATGAAATTACTTGAAAATAAGTGTATACAGAAATACATAAAATAATAAAGAATAAGTTTTCAGCATATGGAATCATGGTGGATTTGACTAGGATGGCATTTTTAAAAACACATTGAACATGTTAAATAAGTAATATAAGTAGCATGTAAGTAAGTAAGTAGCATGAAAGCAGCCAGTACCAGCTGACTAATACAGGACCTAAAGTACCAAAATAGAGACTAGATGATATAACATGATTTAAGACATAAAGGCTCTGCCATCAATTAATAGACACTTCTTGAGTCATTTAATTTGTCAGTGCAGTCTTATTAAGTCTGCATTAGATGTACATCACCATTTACATTTCCTCAATGATCAGTGTCTTGGTGTTGGAATCAAGTTATCACTGCCTCCTGCCGTCTGATAACGACATGAAAAGCGCTGCTGATGAGTTTGAAAGCCCTTCTTCATGTCAGGTGGAGGTATTTGCTGCTGGGAAAGACAGACAGCTACACTATGTGAGCCAAACCCCATGATAGTGTTCCCTCCTCCTCCCCCAACTCTTCCTCTGTTTGCCATCTGTCTGGGCCAAGCCGGCGAGTGCAGATGTTATCCGTTCCTGAGAGGTGCAAGCCATGAAGGGCTGCCACGCTTTCCCACTGAGAGCCAGAGACGCCGACTCACTGCCGAGATGAAATGTGCAATGGGGTTAGGAAAATGCTACAGTATGTAGCGCACAGTGAGATGTAACATTGATGCCTGACTTGTACGGAGCTACTTTGTACCTGGAGGCAGGTAGCTGAATCCCCCCCACTGCCACTGTGAAGCTTTAAACCCCCCCCCAACCCCCACCCACACCAGCCCTCAGGTAGCCGGTTACACAGATTGTGCCACATTTGTCTGCTGTGTTTATCTCATTTCTGAGAAAGACATGCTATCGTTTCAATCTTAATGGTATTATGCCACGAGCCCAGGCGATCAGATTGAAATCGCCAGAGTGTCTGCTTGAACCTTTTGATTGTGCCAGGATTCAGATATTAATTATAGCATTAAAGGTTGCCTGGGGTGGCGTGAACGGAGGCTGCACTTGCCAAATGGAAAGGGAGATTTATCAAGATTTGACTTAGTCTCGGAGATGAGGCAATTAAGTGCTTATTGTTAATTTCTCCACGATCTTTCGAACTGGCTTGACTTTTGTAATTAAATTCGCAGCTCTGCAGGAAAAAAAAATAGTGTGTGTGAGCACTAGATGTCTCTATCAGCAATGGAAGTGCATTGTTTAGAGAGTAAAATTGTCTGATATCTCCATGTGCTAGTAGCCTGTGATCTTTAGAGAAATGGCTCTGTGAAAATGCCGCCCTGCTCTGTGGCTGAGAAAAGGCTTCTCTGTTAGCAAACCCTTCAGGTCCTCCCCTTCCATCCCCCTCTTCTTTCATCCCACATCCTCCAGCATGCATGATGTGCCAGCGGGATTTCTGCCCACAGGGCAGACCTCTTGGATGGGCCAAGGCCTGCTACTTCTCTTCTGGGTCCACTTCCCTTTCATCATCACCTTGATTATGAGGGGGGTGGGGAGAACTGGCTGGAATTCAGCTCCAGAACCTTAATAGTGGTTTCTAGAGAGGTGTGACAAACCGTGATGGCTGTTCGGCACCTGTTGGAGCAGCACAGAAATGAATATTGATCATATTGTGACACTAGGGTGTTAAAAGATTGTAATGGTCAGCCTCTTATCGATGCTGTGGATGATTGGTATATTAAGAATATCACTATTGCCCATTTGACTGGAATGACATGAAGAAAATGAACATTTTAATCAACTAGATGTCTTGGTCATTCTTACCAGTGTTGGGATGTCATGATACCAGAATTTTGATAGTCTGTACCGATACCACTGAAATTCGATGAATCTTGATAGTCAATTTTTTAACAAAAAAATTATCAACTGGATTTCAACATTAATGCTTATTTGTTGTTGTTTTTTATGTCCATCAAAATAAGTGTGTTTTCTTCTCTTCAGATAATTAAAATAGTCAAGTCAGATTTATTTGTGCGCTTTTTTACAACTGTTGTCATCACAAAGCATCTTTACATAATTAGTGATTAATAAAAGACAGAGACAAAAAGAAGAAAGAAGAAATAACGTAAGACATGAAGGATCAAAGACCCCCAGTGAGCAACCAACGGCAACAGTGGCAAGGAAAAACTCCCTCAGAACTGGAGGAAGAAACCTTGGGAGGAACCAAGACTCACAAGGGGGACCCGACCCATCCTCCTCTGGTTATAACTATTTAAACATTATTGATAAAAATTACTAAACCAGATATAACAGATAGTTACTAGTGGTGATATTAATAGTGGCAGATAGTTATGAGTAATATTGATATAAAATAAGGCATAACAAAACTGTATTGTGCAAAAAAGTTAACTTTATAGTGCCTTTGCATTTCTATTGCTTTGGCAACCAGCCTGAAATATGGAAAAAATATGCAAATGGCTTAGATATACTGAATATAATAATACTAAATGTAATATAGTACCATTACAAAAACAGTGGCATGTAGCCTTTAAATATTTAGAACAAAAAATGCTGTGTAATGTGTAAACTAACACAGCATGCCAACTGTGGTACCCGGTCTGGACATTAAACACAAACAGGTCAACAGGTGATTAGAACTGGAAGAGCTTTCACCTGGTTCCTAGTATCAAATCCAGCACTGGCATATAACCATGAAGTGCAGTTTAGCGCTCGTTATTATATCAGTGGGTTCAGTAATGGTGCAATAGGGATTTTAAGTGTCATCCGGTATTCCAGTACACAGCATACAGTGCTCTCAAAGGCTTTTTAGGAATAACCGGCTGCAAATGGCACCATGTCTGCACTTTACTCAAGGACAGTTAACCATGTGTTAAGAGCAGAAAGCAAAAAAAAAAAGCAGCTATTCTCTAGAGAAAGTAAGAAAACACTGTGCAGCAGATTTCTTTCTTGTGGTGTGATGCATGCATGTGATACTGGTCAGAAATTCACACTAGGCACCATTTGAATGCCATTTGCAACTGACTTTCTGCTTTTCTGCTTTTCCACCTCTCTCCTGTTCCCTTAGAGTGCTGTTCTCAATCTGAATCTATACAATGGAAGTGGCAAATCAATAATGGAGATTGACTAGATGAAGCAGTAACAGGATTTTATACTTTTCTGCCAAAAGGGCAATCTTTGCTCTCTCACATTGCAGCATTGACCTTCACCTTGATGTTCTAGTCTATTGTTATCTCTCTTTTTTCCTTCTGTTCTCCAAAAAAAAAAAAAAATACAGTCAAGATACAGCCTATCTGTGAACCAGCGACCCATGGGTTTCGCAAATTGGTAAAAAAAAAACTTTTGGCTCAGTTGATTTTTGGATTGCCTCCTTCTACGATTTCTATCTTTCAGTTACACTGTGACCTTCACATTATTTACAAAGCTTGGGTGAGCAGGCTCCGCTAAATCTGTGCCCCCCTTACAGACAGAAGATCTCTTGAGCTGCTATCACCTGCTCTAGTGGATATTTCTTTCAGCTATTTCTGTTCTTTGTTTCCTTCACTCTCCACAGCCCTCGAAATCTAGCTTAGAGCTTCCATTTCTCACTAACAACCAGAGGAGATCAGCATGACCAATGCAAGCACCTCAGCAGCTTGTATCCATTTTATTTAGTCTTTAGACCCCCCCAAACATAAAGTCTTGACACATCCCAGATAAGCAGGCAGGGCGTCCTAAAGGAGGAAGCACACTTGAATATTTCACCTCGATTCACTCAATCTTTATAATTAGACTGTCTGTGTTCTTTGTTAAGTTGTGATAGAGCAACAAAGGCTCCTGGAAACAGCTCGAGACAGAACGAGGCAAAACAGGTATTAGTATGTAAGGGGAAACATCACAAGTAAATTCCATTATGTGGATCTTTATGAGATTATCTAGGCCACGCTCAAGAGTTGATATCCTGCTGTTGTCACTGGGTGATATTGGATGAGCTAACTAATTAGCTTGGCTAAGATAATGAGGCAGAATGATTGTGTGCATACCCAAGCTTGCGAAATATCAGACACGCAAGTTCTAGTTCAAGATCTCATAAAAATATAATAATAGAAATAATGACTTGGGCCTTAGGAAATCTATTCTGTGTGAGTCTACAGTTATACACATTTAAAAGTCCTCCTAGCACTCGTGCAGGAAGATCTTTAAGGCCATTCTTTGCCGGTGTCATTTTTCCACTCTGCTGCCACTTCTCAGGCTCCATGAATAACAAATGCAAATGGTTGTAAAGGCACACAAATTCTCTAACTTTAGACTCATCAGCATCAAGAGATCTGCATTATGCATTAATGGCGAGACACAGTACAGAACACCGTACTGTATACATTAACTATAGCACAGTCTCTGTGGGGAGAGGAAATGCAGAGGCTAGCTTGTTTTGTCTCAGGGTAAAGGTTAGATTCCTCTGTTTTTTTCGAGTGTATGGTAATGATGCATGGCATCCACACTACATCAGGAAATGTAAGGGCATCAGAAATTTACTGTACTCAGCAATCATTTAAGTTAGTTTAAAAAATTATGTAGGATAGGTTGGGTAAATTACTATTATTCACCATAGTTACTGAGGTACTGTCATGGCGAGTGAAACGTGAAGTGAGAGAAACGTGAAGTGCAGCAACGTGGGCAAAACCATGAACAGAACCAAAACGGGACAAACAAAACGGTGAACAAAACAAACCTGGGACTGGGAGGAGCACTAAAGGGGAGATACAAGCTAAGGACAGAGCTGTGCTCTGTGTACAAAAGGAGGGAGGTTGGGGAACCAGCCGCTAGACCAAAAAGGCAAGGCCGATCTAACCTGACTTGCGTATTGCGTATTGCCTTGAACGTGATTCGGCTTGGAACCTGAGCTGGAAGCGAACGCACCTCGTTTGCCTCTAGAGTAGGGGGGGTATATATGTGTGATATTTTCATTTGTTAAAAATAATAAGACTAGTATAATAATATAAATATGAAGATGAACAAAAACAAGAGGAAAAATGTGGAACCATACAAACTCAGTTTGTAGTAATAATTATATATATATATATATATATATATATATATAGATAGGAACCTTGACAGGATGCCACCCAATATTCCATCTTAAAGATAAAGTGGTCAAACAGCAGCATCAGTGCTTACAAAATGAGGCCAACATGGTTGGAGAAGGTAGGCAGAGAAGGTTTAGAGTTATGCTCAGGATGTATGTGTGTGTCCTTGGTAGGCCTCTGGGAATGGTACACAGTAAATTTCACACAGTGATTTGTGTTAAATCAACACTGTTAGATTTTAACACCCATGGTGTTGAAGTAACACTAATAGTGTTGATTTAACATTGGGAAATTTACTGTGTAGGAATTCAAGTGCACAGCTTCCACAGTTACTAATATATATATCCATATTCCAAATATCTCCATAGAAAAGCATTGCTGATAAAATGGCATGCTCTGGAGCAGTTGCATATAAGCCTAAGGTCAGCATAGTCAATGCCAAGCATTGGCTGAAGGGCATAAAGCCCCACAGCACCACTGAGCAGCAGAACTGTGCTCTCCGGAGTGATGCAACATTATCAGCTACCTTTGGGATGAGTTGAAGTGGAGTTTGTGATCCAGAACTAATCATCCAACATCAGCACCTGACCTCACTAATGCTCTTGTGGTTCAGTGTAATCATATATATAGTAATAAAGCCTTCCCAGAGCAGGAGAGGCTGGTACTGCAGCAAGTGGGCAGGCAAGTGGGGTTTGTAGGCGGCATCCCTTGTAGTTTTATAGACGTGGTTTATGCAGATATTCCAGTTCTATCACTCTAAGCTTTGCTAAAATTTCAGCTGAATTTGGACCTTGGATTCAAACTTCTTGATGCACCTTGGTCGATTGAGTTGGCATTAATGTTGCTGACAGATGTAATACAAAGACTGTCAGACAAAGGAGTAATATATACTCATTGGTGACCCTGGGGTGAACTAACACGGGTGGGCACTTTAAGTACTGTAGTACAAGATGAGCCTCTACAGTGTCTACAACCGATGCATGACCATTCTGCAGGTATTTTCGAATGGACCAGGCTTGTCACAGCTTGATTTTAGGTGAGGGTAGATGTGTCCACTAAGGACTAGAAGTTGCCTAAAGTACAGCACTGGTGTTTACCACAGAGCGAGAGCTTCCCTTTAAAGTCTGTGATTATGTTTAACCCCTGCCACAAGCTTCCGGCGTTGTTGGAGTTGAACTGTGCTTCCAGTTTGGCTCTGTACTCACGTTTGGTTGCTTTAATGGTCTTAAGGAAAGCATAGCTGGCTTTTTTATACTCCTCTGTATTCCCTGATCTGAAAGCAGCACCACAGCACAAAACACTACCCAGTCCACATCATCAAAACAGTCTTGGAGGGTAGGGTGATTGGTCCAACCAGCGATGGTGGGTGGTGTGCAGGTGCAGGATGAAGGAGTGATCCAATTTGACAAACAGAGGTTGGGGGAGGGCTTTGGTCCAGAGTCTGTGTTTTCTGTGTGTTTCACGAGATGTGCTGAAAAAATTTGGGTTCTACTTTCCTCAGATTTGCTTTGTTTAAGCCCCCAACAACAATGAACATGGCCTCCGGGTGTGCGGTTCCCTGCTTGTTAATCGCCTCATACAGTTTCCTGAGTGCCAGGTCTGTGGAGTTATATACACAGCTCAGTTGGCTCAGTTTGTTGTCCAAGGACTGTACCTTTGCCAATAGGATTCTGAGGAGTGGGGGATGCTGAGTTCATCATGACAAGGACTACAGCTCTCCTGTCTCTTTTCCGGTGTCTCCGGCGGGTGCAGAGCCGGGTGGCCCAGATAAATGGCTCATTGGTGTTTACAGACAAAGAATATGGATGGTAAAAGTCTGGTTTGCAGTGTAATGATCGTCCATCTGATTTCTAGAAGTGTTTGTCGGTCATAAATGAAGGAGCTACCAACATTTGCAATAAAAGTGACTTAAAGACACACAATGCTCAGTGATAATGTAAACATCCATGCTTGTGAAACAGTCATATGCACAGCTATGTAGTGTCTAGAGTGGTGTAAATGCATCAATGCAAAGATCCAAAGCAGGACAGCATTGCAGAGGGCAACAGGGTGTTGTAGAGTTGGGTCGGGCAGTACCGGTACAGGTCAATGGGACAAGGGCATCCGAAAACATGGCAAAGAGAGAAAAAAAAACAAACTGAGAGGGAGGAAAAGCAATGCAGAAAGGAGTTAATACTATGGGAGAGCCTGGACCAGAGAGTAGGTAGGCAAAAGCCTGGACCTGGGGTATAGGCAGAATTATGCACAACTAATATTTCTTACTCCCGGACTCCCCCTACAGGCGGAAGGTGTAATTCGCACTTTGAGCCACCCCTAATGGACGAACATTTCACATTTTTGACGAGCTGTGAGATACGGAACCATCACTGAAGCATATAGACTAAGAAATATTACAGGATTTTATACAAATGGGTCTTGGGTTATCTTAATGTTATGCTGTTCTTGCGAGTGTTGCCGCAAAAATAGAGATGCTATCCTCAGTGGAGCATTTAAATGATGTTCTGCTGTTACTTTGTTGTTAGTTAGAATAAGGTAAGGTATAAAGGGGAGTATCATTAACTGGTAACAAGTACCAAGGCTAATACATAGTATACTGCTGATGTTTATATGTGGTTAATTGACATCAAAAAAGTCCTCAATTAATCAAATTAATTGTTAATACATCTTATAATTTTCTATAATTTTGACCTGAAAAGATTACACTGCTCGTTTCAGATTAAATAAGTTTCAGAGAAATAATGTGAGTTGTAAATGTGAGTTCTCAGTGGGAATTCAGAGCCTGATGCTAAAAGATGATTAAAGGTACAAGGGAAAGGCCCATGACGAGCTGCTTATTAGTGTGTGAGAGATGGATTGATGGACGTCCCACACCTGAATGGAATGAGATGAGAATGGCTTTAGCCTGGAGGGAGCTGAAGGTGGGCCTGCTAAATACTGGGTGGGCAGAGTAAGCACACTGCTGGCATGTGGGATTACCTCACACTTTGCTCCATCCATCTCTCCAGCTCTCATGGGGACACTGACCTCAGGCATAGTTTTAATCACTGCACAGGGAGACCCCCCCCGCCACCTTCGCACTCTCTCTTCATTCACACTGTTTCCACTCTCTGTTTCGTTTCTGTAATTTCCTCCATTGTTTTCAGCATTTTCTCTCCTCTTTCCATTTCACATTTGCTCTCTCTGCTGCCCTAACCCAACCTGTGGCATCCCTGTAGAGTGCTATTGTAAATGCCAGCTATGAGCAGAGCATTGTGCCCTGTCAGATATCATGAATTATTCAGAGATACCAAAGGGGGAGCCCTGGACTGTTCACCCAGCCTCGACTAACTCAAAGGTCTTGTACTAAATTTGAAACTGAGCATGCGTATTAGTGTTCAGGAATGCAGTCCATACTGCAGGGTTGACACTTCAAATCTGTGCTAAAATGGCATACAACACTCACTGAAAAACATTTACAGCTTGAACAAAAACTCCTGGTAGCAGTAGCTGTAAATTTAGTAGTGTGATTCATTAAAAATATATCTTTAGTTGATATAACTTAAAGCAACATTATGTAGCATTCTAACTTCAAATGTCAGCTTTGAAATCTTGTTGATGCTCCTCTGACCAGTAATGGGGAGAATAGCATCACTGTTGTTACTACTTTGGGATCGGCACGCTGCTAACTATTATCAAGTTGGCAAGACAACACTCATGAGAACCTGCATAACGAAACCCCAAGTCATATTTGTGTAAAATCCTGTAATATTGCTCTACCGCCTCAGTCCACATACTTCTGTCAATTAATGCTGGTTCTGTATCTCTCTTGTCAACAAATGTATGTAAAAAGCGTGTCCTTTAGTGGTGGCTTAAAGTCTAAGTTACACTTCCCAGCTGTAGGGGGGGCCAGGAGCAAGACATGCCAATTCACTGTGAACACAGCAACACTGGAACCATATAATTCCCTTTATATTTAAAGAAAGATATTATATATCTAATGTAATCTAATGTAATAAAAATGTAATCAAAACTTCTGCACAGTTAACTGAATTAATGAAATAAATGTTTTGTACAGTGTCAGCAAACCAATAAATCCTTACCATTCCAGAAATGCTTCCAACTTTCCATTTTTTGGCCCTGGATAAGCGATTCACAATGGACCATCAGAAAGCCTTTGCACTCAAGGGCTGACTGAAGACCAATCAGTCATCAGCTACATTCTCAACTTCCTGCACCGAAAATCACAGACTACACTAACACTTACTAGCTAGCTGAGCTGAATGTAACTGAACTGAACGCAGCTGAAGTCATTGTTGTGCACACAGTAAAAAGTGCAAACCCCAAACTGTCTATACAGAATGTAAGTGCTATCAATTGTGTAACTAACATTAAGTAATTACTTAAGTAATTATGTACATGAAATTAAATACAGTCATTTGGAAAGATTTGGACATCTTTTTAAAATATGATTAAACAAATGGACATTTGATCTTCATTTGAACAATATTAAAAGATGGAGGTGATACGTAATAATATAGCGAGCAGTGGAGTATCTGATTTCTGATTGTTCTGAGATTTTTAAAATCCCTTCCCAGACGCATCTGTATCTACAACATTCTTTCTGGAAGTCTCAGAGAGCTATTTGGATCTTGCCATGGTGATCTTCATTCCTCACTTCAACAATCAAGAGCAAACCAGGCTAAATGTTTGAGTACATGCCAGAATCCTCTCTAACCATGTTCTGGTGGTCTGCACCTGATGTGCTGCACCTGATTCTAACTGCAGACATTGTAAGTAGTAATAAATGTGGGGGTGTTTAAATTGCATTTCTATCAATTACATTTCATATGTTATTTTAAAGACATTTCTATACAGTTATATGTGTTCAGTTATATTGCATTAATTTCTCAGTAATGTTCAAATGAAGATCTAATGTCCATATGTTTCAAAGGACCATGTTTTTCATGGGTTGTCCTACATGACTTTTTCACATGAATATACATAATTGAATATACATAAATAAATAAATTAGTCATACAGCAAATTAAGAACTCTTATACATTAGGCTTACATAAAGCTTATATAAACACTTTTATAAGACCTTACCTCACCATACTGCACATGCTTATCTCACTGAGTCAGTAACAATACCACTGCAATCCATTTAATGATTCAATAGACAATTAGAGAGAATTACACACATGCAATATTTCAGAAATCCCACTCATACCGAATTAATTAATCAATTCATGACTAGCTTAATCCAAATGTCTTGTTAATGAGGGGAGATATTTGAGGCTGTGGAGTCTCGCTCTAGCGAAAGAGTCAGGTTTTTTTTGCTGTCCTATGTATTCCTCCTCCACTTCTAGTGCCCTGAAGCAGCACACCTACAGACTCTCAGCTTTCTGATTAGTCAAGGGTCATTGTCATCCCTCCTGACCATTAGCTACCAGGCAGGAAATCTGTTTCTCCATGGCTGTGCAGGAGTGCAGGGGTGTGCGAGGTGAGTTCCTAGTCATGAGTTGCTTTATTTATCACCTCCAGATAAAGATGCATCTCTTTCGCTCTGTCACTTAGGCCGCCCGCCTGTGATCCCTGACGAGCCGCATCCGTTTGCCCTTGGAGAGGCTCTGTCATTGCATGATTTGTAATAGCGCCCATCGCTAAATCGCAAAGCCGATAACTAGGCCCCAAAGAACTAGAGAGAGGAGGCCACTGGTGTCCTTCACAGTGTCAGAATCTATCGGTTCCAGTCATAGTCATAGCAGAGGAAAGTGATGACCGCCTTCCTTCCAAATTATCTGTGCTACGGAAAGGTCCTGCTGAACAGCAAATGGCCACAGATAAAGGGGGAGGGTGACGGATAGACGAGAGCCAACGCCGGTCTACGGAAACGCAGGCTAAATCTTTCCTGACAAAAATCTCCAGTGGATATCGGAAAAAAAAGTGTGCAGGAGGCCCCTCTGTGGAGGCATGTGGGGAGCGCGATAGAGATGATGAGGAAGGAGGAGGGGATAGATTTATCACAGCTGGAGCTGCCGTGACACTAAAGGAATTGCTGCTGTGTTTTATTTCACATGTTTGAATAACCCTAAGACTCCTGGCACTTCCGGAGTGAGCACTGACACTGTTTGTGCCACATCCCTTTTTTATTAGAAATATTTATTATAAATATGCTGTTTCATCATGAATCCATCATCGTCTCCCTGGGAGAACTGTATGTTATTCATTTTTACTGGAGCTCACGTCCGAGCGGTCACTACGGTGTGCAGAAACTACCGCGGACCGATTTCAGTACTGTTCACAGCCCAAACAGTTGGGATGGCACCACATGGTACACAGATGTGTCTAAGTTAGTGTGTTTGTGTGTGTCTGTGTTTTCCCTGACAGATTCCCTTAAAGCAAATTAAACAGATCCTGTGGAATTTTGTTGTTTAACCCCTAAACAGCCTATAGCACTTATATTACCAAAGAATAGCACCACCAGTTTGTACAGAAATCTCTGTAATTACTGAGTAATATGCCTTAGTATGTAATAATTAGTAGGTTTTAAGGGTTAACCCCTTAATGTCTGTGACCCTCCTTTGGGCCAAAATTTTATTACAAACTTCTACTACCAAAGAAAAGCACCACCAGTTTGTTCAGAAGTCACTGTAGTTACTGAATAATACACCTCATTATGGAATAAGCCATTCTAAGTTAAGGGGTCAACTCCTTTAAAAAGTCTATGACCGACCTTTGGGCCGAAAATGTAATTGCAAACTTCTATTACCACAGAATAGCCCCACCCGTTTGTACAGAAGCTTATTGTGCAAGAGTTAATGGGTTAAATGCATCTCCAGATCATGCTTGGTCTGCTTTTACAACATATTATATGATAAACAGTGATATACTGATATAAAGTAATTCATTCAGGTGAAGTAAGCCTTACAGGTTATTGTGCTGCACTGATAGGAAAGCTGGGATGCAAATGTGGACGAGCCTGCCCTGGTCATTTTAGACCCTCGCTTCCTCTCTAATCCTTTTCCAGGTCGTTGAAATAATGTGACTGTTTCATAAGGCCTGTTGTAAATTCCAGCTGTATAGTTCTTTATTGATTACAGTGGCACTGCAATGACTGTTAAGATTCAGACTGTGCAAAGGGTGTAAATGTTGTACATAGATATTTGCCAGATGATATTTGAAGCCAGCCTTCTAGACCATCATACATAGATTTGGTACAATTCCAAGATATAAGCTACAGTACATTAAGTGCAGTACAGTACATTCAGTTTAATGGCAACACTTTATTTTAAGGAACACATATTAGAGGGTTATTAAGATCTTGTTCTTTATTCAATAAAGCCTGAATTAGACATGTCTTAATGATTTACTGTTCACTAAGATTTATTCACTATGACTTTTATTAGTATATCATTAGAAGTCTACTATGTGAAAATGACTCATAATTGAATTTAATAATTAAATAATTAATAAACACATTGCTACCACCCTATAGCACGAATGATTACCTAACGTACATTTTATTATTGTGCAGTTGGCAGCACTTTTCTGTGTGTTTACATTATGCTAGATGTATTTGAGTTTATTGAGAACATACAACTTTGATAGGTTACTAATAAGTAAAGAAGTGTTCCATAGTCTAAAGTGAGATTCTTCACAACAATAATTATACACTAAATAAAAAGAAATATGAAAATCACTAATAATGTCCTTCTCAGTTGCAATACTGCACAATAAACACTTTGTTACCACTCTGTTACGCAAATCATTTAGTGTTTTTTTTTGTTTTTTGTTTTTTTTTCACTAATTAGTGGTGAAAGTACCCTATGGCACAGGATACGTCTATTATACAACATGCAAGCTGGGCAGATGTTAGTTTAACATTATTAAAAACAACATTATGAAACACATTCTGACACACACACTGAGAATTGCTTTTGCAAGTACCATGGATAGACATCATTATGTCTGTAGTTAGGGCTTTTTAACATCTAATTCTTTTAACCTCTAGTGATTAGTAGAACCTCGCTTTAACATGGAACACTTCTTAATATATGTGATTTATTTACCTCCTATACAACATACAGCAATACACAATACACTGACAATATCAATAACCCACATGAATCCAAATGCTGCCAATTACACACAGATAACATGTACAGGTCAAGAAACAGGGTGGTAAATTACTAGTAATGCAATTATTAACTAGTAAAGCAATTATTAGTGAGTTATGTACTAATAAAGGTCATAATACAAAAATGCAATGCACCTTAAAACACATAATTTGAGCTCTTTAAAAAAGCATTACTGGATAAATAACTGGTTTAAGCACCAGTTATGACTTTATAAAATAGCCATGTGCATCTACATTAACAGCATTTGGCTGTCACTCTTATCCAGAACCAGTTACAAGCACTCCAATGTAGTGGAATTCTTGACTCTTGGTGTAGTAAGGTGTGTTTGCCTGACCAGGAAATCATCTGACATAACTGTAGCCTGACACAAGGATCTGTATATATATTATATTGGGTATCAGATTGAAGTTCCTTCCATTAATTCAACCTTTAAATTTGGTAGGGTAATTTTAACTAAAGGTAAACTCCTGACACAGCGGCTCTTGCAATGGTTATTTTTACATAATTGGCCAATCTCAGTCTGTAAGGGTTTTTTTTTTTTTTTTTTTTACTTCATCCTGGCCCACATGCCAGAGTGTAACCTCTCTAACTCTTCCACAGTGAATACATTTCACATTTTGGAGTCAAAGTAATTCATTTCATTTAAGTATGCAGTAAACCTCGGCTGAAGAACTGTCTTCCTATCATTAGTGAGTAGACTTAAAAAATGATTTATGCTAATAGAATGTGTGTGTAGCATTGCACCCATGCCTAACATGCCATTAAACAGCCTTTACATAACCCAAGTTCAGTTTACATAATCACCAGTATGAATCCTTGAGCATTTTGCCAGTTGTACTATATGCTCCCAGCAGTAGAGAGCTGCAAATACGAACAATGTGGAGTCTATGATGTAAGCAAATACAAAGGACATCCACTAGTACTCTATCACTTACCCCACAGCTCATTTCCAAGCCATAGCTATTATTCAGGCAAAGGTAAATGGCTATTTGAACTGAAGCAAGGACACACAGTAGTGCACAGTCATTTGGTTTGCAATTAACCTGTTTTGCCCTCCCTGCTAAGCATCTCTTTACTGACAAGTCACTGAGGGGCTATCTGAACACACTGTGAGCTTTGATCAACTCATTTGTGTAACAGTGCAGCCTCACAGCTAGCCTACACACACCAGGCCTCCCCCAGAATCATTCGCAACACATACACCCTGGGTAAGAATTGCCCACTGTAGCTCTTGTTACAACCTGCCATAGAAGTTCCACAGGGGACACCAGTCCAATTCACACAACCCAGCCGATGGATTAGCACAAGGACAAAGATAAGATAGGAGTGAGCCACGGATCTGAAATGCGTGGTGAACACCTTCCAAGAGTAAGTGAAAGAGCACTGCAGGTAGAAAGATATCAAAGCAGATATGGAGCCTGCTGGAATTAGCCAGCTATGTGCTAACTACCTGCAGATTGTAACCCTATTCTTTTTTATATCAGGTACTGAGAGAGTGAGAGCAAAAGAGCAGATCACTGATCACTCCTGAAAAAGTGATTGCCATGAGCAGATGAGGCAAAATTGATACTATTTATTGCCTACTCTTTGCTATTCATGCTTGAGTAGAGGAAAATGAAAAATTCATCTGCTTTCCAGCTTTGATGCTTTCGGAATTCACAGCATGAGGCTATGATAGGTAGGCATGCTGGCCTAAATCACTTCTACAGTGCTGTGTTGCCTTCCCAGTTTCATCTGTTTTTGCATATTTATCATGTTTCAGGTCATCCAACCAGTTTAAATATAAAGACAACATGAATAAACACACAACAGTTTTTTTTTTTATTTCTAATTTTGCAATTTCCCAAGTTGGAAGGCTGATTACCCTATTCCTGTTCATGTAAACTCTCTGTATCACTAGCTATATGCCCCCAAGACTAGCACGTCTCCTCCGACACATGCCAGCCACCTCCTCTTTTCCAGTGATGTGGGGAGCAAGTGCCATCAACCCACTTCCGGAGAGAGCAAGGCCAGTTGTCCTCGGATCATAGTGGCAGTGCCGTGACCCACCGGGACAATGCAGCTTTTAAATAATCGTTTCATTTAGTGAAGATGAAGATTCACTCAAAACCTCCAAAAATCACCCATGTGAAAAAAGTAATTGCTCCCTAGCTACTAAATCAACCGTTATCCAAATTCAGTGGACAACTGGGTTCAGTTTCACTAGCTACACCCAGGCAGAATCTCTTGAATCTAAACAGATCTCTTAGCTTATTAAAAAAAAATAATTGGATAATTATTTGTTGGATAATAAAATGTAACAAATATGCAAAATATATTTATATAAAAAATATATAAGGTGCCAATTTATTTGTCACAGCGTATGTCGGAAAGTAAACCTTCATTTAGTATTTGTCATTTAGTTTGTTTGTTTTTGTTTTTTTTTGCATGACCCTTAAACAAACAACCACATCCAGCTCACTAATCAGAGATTATTCCATCAGTAAATATAATCAAACAGCTCTGAGCTGACACTCAAACTCATGTCCTGCAGGGTAATCAAATAGCACTGCCCCATACTTGGAAGTCACCCCCCCCTTGTCTCTGATTACATATTCTTCACAAAAGCATTGTTGAGCCTGAAACGAGACATTCCATCGGCCTCAGTGAGCAGTAAGATGAATACAGAGTCCTTCATATCATTACAGAATATGTAATATGCTTTTCCAAACAGATAAATACACAGTAGGCTGGAGTTGCTTGCTGTTGTGCCTGTACAACCTGCGCAGAGGCCCCGCAGGTAGCACCGACCAAATTCACACTTACAACTCAGCCTTGCCAGAAAATATAAATTCTCATTTCAACACCTCTGGTGTGTGCTTGGGGCTGAAATACATATAAACATTTTGCTGAGGTCACAAGCGGAAAACTTTGAGCTTTAAAAAGCCTCTCAGAATATGAATTTTGCAGTGAGCAACATGATGGTGGAGCGCTCTTGATAAGGTGTAGCCAGGCGTGAACGCCCGCTTAGAAAGCTTGGCACGTTTAGGAGTCTACTGATGTGGCTCAGCCACCATAGACAACTATTTAACCTACACCAGTGTTTTCCAAAGCCAGTACTGGAATTCTGCTGTCCTGCATAGCGGAGTGCTTTTCTGTGTTCCAACACACCCGGATCAGCTCAATAAGGCCTTTTGATAATTAGCTGATGCGTTGAAGACAGTACGGAAGGCACTACCGGTGTATTTTAACACTAAGTACTACTATTAACACTTCCACTATTATATGTAACACAGTATATATGTGTATATACAGGGAAGAAGGCTTTCTACTAGATCTTGGAGCATTTCTGTGAGAATTTGATTGCATTCATCAACAGCACCCCACTTCATCCTCAACTCGTATAACTCCTATAACTCATCTCAAAACTGTTGTATCAAGCACCATCATTCCAGAGATCACAGTTCCACTGCTCCACAGCTCAATGCTGGGGGGCTTTATACCCCTTTAGCTCATGCCTGGCATTAGACAGCATGGTGCCAATAGGTTCATGTTTATCTGATCCAGAGAGTCCTATTCTATTGACAGTTCTTTTCTAAATAGACTAAAACATCAATGGTTGCAACTGAAAGTAGCTGAATGCATTTATTAAAAGGGGTGTCCACAAACATTTGGACATATAGGATAAAAATGAATGTCCGCTGATTGAAGTTATCTGAAGAAAACGTCTGCCAACAGAAGTTCCTAAAGAGGCATACTGCGTCATGATGCCTTTGCCGCTATGTAGTGTAGTGGATAATGGATAAAGACCAGATGTCCAAGTGGTTCAATCCCATGTGTTCATTTCCCTCTGTGAGTCATTCGGCAAGCCAATTAACCCACTTTGCCAGGGATGTTGACTTTATAAACGGCTATTTCCAAACATAATCTCTCTCCCAGGTACAGGCTCCAAGCCAACACAAATAGCCAGTGGACACAGAATTCCTTGACGAGCAGCAGCAGCAGCAGCAGAAGGCAAACCAGTGTTCGCTCGGGGACGGCAGTCACACCTAAGATGCCGCGTTCTCTCTCTCCCCCTCTTTCTCTCTCTCTCTCGCGCTTTGTTGACAAATAGGGAGAGTGCCAGGTCGATCACCTTGCCAGGAAATCTTTAGCGCATCATCACTCACCCCACAGGCTTTCTGGACACAAGAGCAGGCTATTACAGCCCAGGGAATCTCCCTGCTCCTGCCTACAAATCCCAAAACACCTCTAAACATTAAGCACCTGTTCCCTGGTTTACCGTCCACCAAGAGCAGGCAGCAATTACGGCCACTGCTGACCCTGTCTGGTGGGGACCCCCTCAGTCCGCCGGCAAGGGCTGGAGGAGAGATGCTGTTTAATTTGGTCCTGTGCCCTTGGAGTCTGAGGTGGAGTAAGCAAGTAGAGCAGCAGGAGCTTGTGCTCAAGCCAGAGGAGTGGATGAGGTGTTGATATTTACCTGGTTTCCCCCTGACGGGATTCGTGTTTACTTGTTTTGTTCTGCAGTGCATCTGTTCTCCTGGCAGCATGGCCAATAAGATGAAGCACCAGCTGGATGTAGTATGGTCAGATATGGACACTGTTCCTATTACGCTTTACCGAGTGGCTTTTCGGCACTGTTTGTTTGATCCAGGACAGACGCTTGGAAAAATGAACTTTGCTCTGACGTCTGCAGTGTTCATGCAAAGATCAACTACCATATCGTGCCCCTACCATTTTTTTTTTCCCGTGATGCTTGTGTCTCAACCAGCTGAATTGCTAATGGTCTTCCTTGGCCACCAAGTATCCACCAAGTATCCAAGGAAATCATTATGCTCTACCCTGGGGCACTGTTATTGTCATTACCATAATTGTGGAATTATCACTGCAATTTCACCTCCTTGGAGAAGTAAGTGGATGGGAAGAAATCCCAACACACCACCAACACCTAATTGGCAGGTTGGAGCGAGATTGTGCCTGTATACTATATGTCCCATATGGTTTCCATGAATACCAAATAAAGGGATGGATGAATCGCTGCTTGTGCGCATGGCTCTGAGGGAGCTTTGTTGTCCATCCTTTGCTCACCCACCCATATGTTGTCTCAGCGGTGCAACAGCAGGGTGGGGAATTGAGGCCTCAGTACACCTCGAGCTGATCTGAGATGAGCTAGTGGGACTGATTCGCCTTGCACGTGTGAGGGAAGGTTTGGCATCAGGTGCAAAATGCCGTTGACCACATCAGTAGGAGGGAAGGTCGTAAAACCTGGGTTTGCAGTCAAGCTAGCCATACATAAATGGTCACAAACAGCTTGCAGTCGAGCAGAAAAATAGAGACAAACAAACTATTAAAAAGGCCATAAAATAGAACAATAAAAGTCTAGCAGTGCTGCTAATTTAAGCCCAGTGTTTGTTTGTTTGTTTGTCAGTATGGAAAGTGGAATAAGACTGGACAAATGAACAAACTCAACCGAAAGCCTTTTATTCAGCATAACAGCGACTCTTGGATATACCAAGAGACTAACTTTGCAGTCAACAGAAACAAATTTCCCTGTTCCTTCCAGGGCATGCCTGCAGTAAATCATGTCTTGGGATTCATAGCAGAACAAATAAGCTCTGATTAATTTCTTTAATTCTGTTGGATTTTTTTATGTACGCCACTAAACTGCGGACTGCATCGCTTCAGTCAGCACTATTGCTGAAAGGAACTGTCTGCAGCTTTTCTCTCTTTTTTTTTCCTTTTTCATTCACTTTGCTACCAATTTCAAGCCTCTATCAATTTCTCCTTACATTCACGTTATCAGCAGTCCATGTCGAAGAGTGCAGAAATGAACACAGCTCAACTTGCTCATCATTAAATATTTGATTAACTCGGAATTCAAATGAGCGAGTTTGCATTCACTTTCAGACAAATGTTGCCCCTTTGATTAATGACTTTCACATAAAGGCAAAACACTGACGGATACCTAAATGCAATGATCCTCTAAGATGAGAGAAAATCAGCCGCACAACGCTATGCCTCACAGATAAGGTGAGACCCAGTGCTGTGGTTTGAAGGTGAGACCCAAATGCTGTAATGTGAAATTAATATGAAATATCTGGGATACTTTTTTTTTTTTTTTTTTCATTTTCAAAATGTAATGAACGAATCATAAGACTTATTGTCCTGCCAAACATACGCTTTTAAAGGTCACATACATTTGAGAATGTTCCCCTATATTGCTAGTACCACAGTCATCGTTCTCCTTCCTGAGTGGGAGTTAATTGAAAACGAGAGCAATGCTTTGTCTAAAGTCTAGCAGTGCATTGCTTTGGCATTAGAGGTTATTATATCTAAGTAACCCAAGTTGGTGGTAGCAATGAAGACACCATATATCCACCACAGCTGTGTCAAAGGGCTTATATGATTAAACTTATTGTTTGCGAGGCATGAAAAATCATCAAGAACAGAAATATGGGTATATGCTTGTAGAAGAAGCTCATAGAAGGCCATACCACTGGAAATATTTGCTCCTGTCTGTCTGTTTTAATCACAAGCTCTACTGACAGCTGCTGGATTGGTTTTATCCTTGTTATTGGGCTTATTGTTGTGATCTGCATGACAGCACGCCTGAGGTTCTTAAACAGTTATTTGCTTTCTTGATTCAAAAGGACAGGATTCACTCTGGATATTTATGATTTCTGGATCCATTTAAGTCCTGACCATGGACATTCTAATTCATTATGCATGCTTATGAAGCACTTTAGTGATAATATTAGTTCCACCAAAAAGCACAATACAGAGAAATGGAAGGTACTGGCTGCACTAATGGTGTGCCATTACTCAGCGCTATTTGCAGACACCTTTCCATCATGGAAAAGCTGGCAGTCATCACACTCTGCAAAGCTGCCAGTGTTAGGGAGTGATAAAAAAGGGTCTGCTTCCCCCCCTCCCCCTTTTTTTTGGTCTGCACTCTGATTGTCATGGTGAGTGGTGCAGATTTCTTCTTTGACGGTTTACAAATCCCATCAACGCCACAAGCATTGTGGCTCCTCTTCAACTTTTGTTCAAGCAGTTTGTCAAACATTTTCAAGCAGTTTAGGAAAGTGGATCAGGGTCTCCAAAAGACTCTTCACCACAGCGCTTTAGAGTGTGATGGGAAAGTGTTGGGGGAATTCGATTTTTTAGGAGACTTTTTTTAAGGTCCTTGCTTTTGCACCCAGACTTAACATGAGGAAGGGCAAAGAAGACCTGTGAACTGTCACCTTCTTAATATGTTCTTGCAATATATCACCATCTGAATAATCACTTAAGTGTGGCACTGAATTCCATAAGGGTCTTAGGAGCTGTAGTTTATGGGAAAACCACAATTTTATTTTGTCCTCTAAGCGATAGCTCAGTGTGAAAGGGCTCCCTGGGCCAGTTGACTTCTTTGTTCTCCTTCGTTTGTCCTTGGTTGGTGTCGTACACGGCTCTTATCCTTTCTTGTTTTCAGTGTCATCTTTTCCTTTAGCCAGGCTGTTTTTTTCTACTGCGTTTCCTCAGGGCTCTGTGAAACCAAAGGAGAGCTGGCGAAGGAGCACTGAAACATTGATTGGTGCTTCTAGAACAATGCATTGGCTTGATTTGGGCCTGGCAAATCTGAATTCATGCTTCACAAGGCTGACCAGGGGCTGTGAGTGTGAGACACTACAATGCACACTACAAAGTCCACAGATCCCACTGAAACAGCCAGTGATGAACAAATGTGATGGGGATAAGGATGAAAACTGAGTAGTTAAGAATTTAGGAAGCGAACACTGATCCAGGCAGTGCCTTCACACATGAAGAAGCATTCACCTTTTCCTAAAATGCTCTATGTAATCTGTATGTCTTTGACATCCGTGTGTGAATTATTCGGATCCAGTGGTACTGGGTGTCAAGGGAAGACTTGACGCTGAAGGCATGTACACATGTACAAATTTTCTGTACAAGCTGTTGGGAAAATGTTACGTACCAAACCGGCATATGATTCCAAGAGAGTTTTACACTGGTGGATTTTTCATGGGGCCACGTGCTCTGAGAGTAGGGATGCACCGATCCGATATTAGGATCAGATATCGGTCCCGATATTAACAAAATTAGCTAGATCAGGGACCTGATAATTAGTCCGATCCATGGAATCGATCCTTTCACTTTAATTTGGTGGTGTGAGACTGCACTACATGTGCAAATAAATAAATGACAAATGGAAATTTAGTACATTTATATCTATGTGTTAATTTGTTATATTATGTAAAGTAATGATTAAGGCAATTCTGATGCCTTAAATCTCTCCCACATGGTGAGGTGTATGGTTTATTAATTCAGCAATGGTATCAGACTGGTATTGGGTATCAACCGATATGCAAAGTTTATGTATCGTATCGGAACTGAAAAAGCTGGATCGGTGCATCCCTGTAAAGAGCTGCCTGAAAGCTGTTTACGAACCCAGGTGTGGCTTGATGAACAAATCTCTATTGTTCCTCAAATTGGTGGTCTGGGGTTTGCTTCAAGCGGATCATTTTGTCACGTTACTGCTTTGACTTATTGACTGCATGGCTGAAAATCTTCTCCTGCAAGAGCAGTTCCTTCTTTGCAGGTGTTCCTGCACAGTGAAATGCTATGGCTCCAGAAAGCATGGTTCTTCGCTGCTTGAGTGTTTGTATCTAAGAAAAAAAATGAAAAGGCTGTTCAAAACTGCACAATTGATCCATGGTTCATAAGAAATTCTGCTGTGTGAAAGAAAAAGCAGCAAAATGAGCCCTTTCAAATGAGCCCAGAATCGGTACTGGGTGCATACTTGTATATTCGGGAAAAAAAGTGTAAAAAAAGACCCTAAATGGAGGTGCTACATTGAAGTGCAATCCTGCAATCATACCAGAAAAAGTATGGTGTTATAGATATGAATGCCCTTAATACTGATATTAATATACTAGACAAAGGTAGTATTAAAGACAACAGGTTTGAGGCAGACTCATTGATGGCGCTACAATTTTACTGTGCTTTTTTAAATTATGAGCTTTAAAATTATGAGCCAATAAACATTAATTTCAGACGCATCATAAGATCATATCATGCATGCAGCAATTCTCAAATGAACTTTATTCCTGTTTGTCAATTATTTGAACATATTGGACATGTGTGTACATTAGTTATTACATATTTAATTGTTTTAAGTTTTAATGTTCCAAAGCACACACTTTATGATATGACCCTTACGGATTCATATTGATTTGACATTGCTCATAAAAATGCTTGATGGCCAATCAATGCACTCTTAAAAATAAAAATGCTAAAATGCTAAATGCTAAAAATGGTTCTTTGGAAGGCTTCCACTGAAAAACTCAGTTTGCTTCCCTAAAAACCTAAAAATGGTTCTTAAAAAAAATAAATAAATAAAAACTTGCAAATGATCTGCAAATGAGATTTATTAGTGTAGAGAACATTTTTTGAGACATATAAAGGTTCTGTAAGAACTATTCTTAACTATTCTATATATTTATATTCTAACTATTCTATTCTATAACTATTCCTGAAGCAATCAGTCCAAGCCTGTAGCAAATAGTCAACTAAGAGTATATGTATGTATGTATGCATTTATTTATTAATTTATGTATTTATTAATTTTTAAATGTAGCACTGAAGCACTTCCATGAGACTCTCAACGCATCTGTCCATTGTTTTAAATACATGACACACAATTAGCATGTACAAGTGTTAAATTCAGTGTAAATGTATATATTAGTTGACTTTTATCGCAGGTAAATGCTCTAAACATTGTGAGCTAAATCCTGCTCAGAACTGCGAGGGCAGGACAGATTGCAGAATGATTGACAGTGGATTCAAAATGGAAACGTAAACCACCACTCCATCAGAAACAGTGCCAGTGCTTTTACAAAAAGGTATTCTGAATTAATAGGCAGAAATTTTATACTGAGGTTATGAGACAACATTTACACTTTTAACGAATTACAAGAGAAAGACATCTCAGGAGTGTACGATAAGCACAGTTCTTAAGTTTATAATTACACTTTTGGGCTGTTAAGGGGTTCTGTTATCAAAGAATAGCCCCACCAGTTTGTACAGAAGGCCCTGTAATTACTGAATAACACGGCTTAGTGTGTAATAAGCTTTTTTGCCTTACACTGAGTTTAAATATGCAAGTGTGTGTCCGGTATGTCCAGCAAACGTACACTGATTAACACAGGTGTTGCTGTGTTTTAGGGATGCTCTGTATGCTTGGGGAAACAGGTTAGATGAACTAGTGGTGGAATTGAGGTGGGTGATGTAAACGTAATGCTTTGATTGATTGTTTTTTTGGAATTATGAAAATGAGTAGACGGGAGGTTGAGGAACTACAATTTTCAGGAAAACTCCAGTTTTATTTAGTCCTCCTCACTTGAATCTGAGGGAAAAAGCGATAGCTCAGTGTAAAAGGGCTCCCTGGGCCAGTTGACTTCTTTGTTCTCCTTCGTTTGTCCTTGGTTGGTGTCGTACACGGCTCTTATTCTTTCTTGTTTTCAGTGTCCTCTCTTTTCCTTTAGCCAGGCTGTTTTTTTCTACTGCGTTTCCTCAGGGCTCTGTGAAACCAAAGGAGAGCTGGCGAAGGAGCACTGAAACATCGATTGGTGCTTCTAGAACAATGCATTGGCTTGATTTGGGCCTGGCAAATCTGAATTTAGGGAACCAGGAGTTCTGTCCGCCCTCATTTATTTGTTGATTATCCTAAACTTCCTTTGCTTATTTAGGCTTATGTGAGGGCGTGGGACGGAGTGGGACAGAGCCTAGCAACCGTCAGACGTCCTGGCTTAGCATTGTGGGCCATCTTACCTCATAATGTGGACAGTTGACCACAAGGGAGCATTCCACAGAGGAGAGCAGTGGTCCTCAGGGGCCGCAGCTTTGCCTTGGCAGCTGTCAGGTAAAGCACGGCCCACTGAGATTCCTGGTATTTGCGTCAGCCGGCCTGACAGGCGTTGACTGATGCAAGCTGACACTCTCAGGCTTTGGCTCTGACAGCAGGCTCACAGCAGTCCTGTGTCCTGGTTTTTAATTATCATTGTGCAGCGCCTGTTAACCGTGATCGCCATTACCAACCGGACGGGGCAGCCTGGGTGGACGCAGTGCTTCTGCCACCAGGCCATGGATGGCATTTGTCACTCTCTTCATAGTCACTCTAATATAACTGGGAATAAAATGTGAAAGATGAAAAAGCAGGCGCTCTTGTGAACACGGAGGACAATTCCATGAGCAAGAAAGAATAAGAGAAAAAGACAAAGCTGAACTGAGCAAGGGCAGAAAGGAGGACGAATTGTATCCATTCCTAAGGCCCAAATCCAGAGGCCTTCTCACGTGGAGCAATCTAGAAATAATTCAGCCGTCGATATCGCCTTAATCACTGGAGTGGTGGCACTTAGGTGATGCTTTCTCGCTCTCTCTCTCTCGCTGCTGAGAAATTACAAATGAGTTGAGACCTGAGCGCTTGCCGCTACATCCCTGTTGCCCTGTCCTCGGCAGACAGAACTGTGGTGGGGAACAAAAGACAAACAAAGACTGCGACAGAGAGGAGGAGGAACCATAGATTTATAGAGTGTAGACTCTAGGGGGAAAGGAAGTTGTACAAGTAAGGATTTAGCTAGCTTTTTAGCGTCAGGATAGGTCAGACAGAGTGTAGTTAATATACCATCCGTCAAGAGCATAGTCCCACACAGGATATAAATTTTATGATGGCCATACAACCCTTTATTTCAGTGCTTTTTTTTGACTATTTGATTCAACGTATGGGCAGATAGAGTTTTATTGGGCAGCAGTACAAATGATGCTGATGTAGTTTACACTCAATGAGCAATTTATAAGGAATGCCTGTACACCTGTTTATTAATGCAATGATCATTATCAGCCAATCACGTGGCAGCAGGGTAATACAAAAGAATCATGCAGATCTGAGCCAACAACTAATGTTCACATCCACCATCAGAAAAGGGAAACAAAATATGATCTCAGTGATTTTGAGCGTGACATGATTGTTGGTGCCAGAAGGGATGCTTTTAGTGTTTCTACAACTGCTGATGTCCTGTTATTTTCAGCACAACCATCTCTAGAGCCCCTTTTAGACATTCACTGTAACCCAGACCTTTTCCGGACATTACCCGGAGGATCTGTATGTGTGAACGTGAATGTCTGAATCATTTGTATTGCACATTCCCAGGCTTTATCCTGCCAGCCCCCAAGTGGGTCATGTCATGCATGTGCTACACAGACTCCACCCCTTGCCTAAACCACACAGAACATTTCCTGTAGTGAGAACGCATGTGATACAGTAAAATGTCTGGACCTGACTGATATGTTCCTATGTAAAAATGGCTTTAAGAATGGTGTAATAAAGAGACAGCATCCAGCAAGTGGCTGTTCTGCAGTTGGAAGCACCTTATTGATGAGAGAGCACAGGAAGGCTACAGTGACTCAAATAACAGCTCTGTACCCTTAACGTGACAATGAGTTAAGTATTTTACAGTGGTTTTCTGAGTCACCGGATCAGTATCCAATGGAACACCTTTGGTATGTGGTAGAACGAAAGATCTGCACCATTAAAGTGCTCCATAAGAACCTGCAGGAATTGTGCCAACTGAGTATGAGTGTAGTCTTCCTAATAAATTGATCAGTGAGTGTAAATATGACCAGTAAGGGACTATTATTAAAAGGAAGCTTGGCCAACTACTAATAGCTGAGACCCAGCGTAACTTTGAGTTGGAAGGTATGCAAACTACAATTCATTATTTTATTTTCCTGTCTTAAAGAAGATAATAAGGCCTCACTAATTACATTTTTGGCTTTCTATCTCTATAAAATAAGTTAAATATTATAAATATATGTCTATATTTTGTGGCTGTGTGCTCCAGTTTTACTCTGCAGTTTGACATTGCTGTATGTTGCCCTACATTTCTGAGCCATTTCCTTTTTTCTTATGTCTAGTGTTTTCTGGGTTTGGGAATATGAATTTGCCTCATATGTACCTTACTGCCTACCTTAACAGCAAATGATGTATTGCCCCCAGCCTCTATACCATGCACCTAGTATCCATTCAAACATATTTTTTAAAGGATCAAATGTCTGATTTTGGTTAATAGCCTTAATACTCCATTAAAAACAGATGCCATTAAAGGCCAAATGTTCCTGCCCTCTAAATGGTGAAACTGAAGGCTGTTTCTGTGTGATGCCAACACCATTTTATCTTCAATTCCTCAGTGAGTCATGCTTGCAAGCCACACATAATTGCGTTGGTAGACATGGGCAATAGTCACTCTGCTGTGTTGCTCAAGCGTGTTATGAAGTTTTGACTGTTGGATGAAGGTAGACTTCAGAATTCAGGAACAGTCTTCTCCTGCTCCAGGAGATTGTTCTGCGTCTTAAGCGTAATCTAACACATCATAATCTGCTAACCAAGGACTTCAGGGCATCTAAATAAAACCTTAGTGTGACTACGGGAATAGAGGAATTCAGAAACAGGGTTGAGCACTCTTTACACTTTAGAGGCTGACTTTAAACGTGTACGAGGAACACGCTTGAAAGAGAAGTGAAGGGCAACGAGAGGTAAAGCATGAACTGTGTCAAGCAATGATCTGAACAGAGACCAAAACGGCAACAGAAAACAAGAGTCTAGAAATAAAAATGAAGAGATGAAGACATTTCAAGGGCCCTGAGTAATGTGGACTGGGCCAGTGCAAACAGCACAGAGAAGAAACTCCAGGAGATAAAAGATTTGTGGGGAGACAAAGAAGAAGAGCAAGAAAGCAGCAGGGGGAACAGATGCCCCATAGATTTGCTTGTCACATTCAGCCAAAACCAGCTACTGCAGCCTCCTCTGTGCCCTAAGTGCCAGAATGGAGAAGCAACCACTAGATAACACCATTTACCCCCAGGGGGATATGTTCAAGGAGCTCGCAGTCAGTCGCACACATTACATGCTAGGAACTTGTGGGGTGTGGCGCTGAGGAAATCTCCTTCATCCTTTAGAAGAATGGGTCGGTTAACAATTCAGAGGTCACTAACAAGTGGCCAGTTAGAGCTATTCAGCGGAAAATTAGTCTAATTGTTGGATACTAGCTCCATTCATTGTTACTACTGGTATATATGGTTGAACTTTTGCTTTGGCAGTTTGTTTGCTTAAGAAGAAAGCTGCTGTACTTTTGTATCAGTGTTAATTTCCTTCTTCCAGCATCATGAACCCTACAGACAGTCAGTATCAGTATATTTAAATTCGGATAAGGAGGACCTCCACTATTGTGTCTTTAACCTCTGGTAAATTACTTTTGGAGCAGAGGCATCAGACCACTGATTCACAGTAGCTTTCTGGTTTATTCTAGATTACATCTCCAACAAATTGGTGTGCTTGCTTGAGCAGCCATACTGCAGTAAACAAGACAATACTTCCTTGCCTGTATATCTCACACATTTAACTATCACTCACCCATTTAGACAAGATACCGTCCAGTGATCTGAAGATACTGTGTTTATAGCTGATATTTTCAGTCATATTGCCCATGCCAAATAATGGTTACATGTTTCAGAGCCTTTTTTAGCCTTTTGAACCATTAACTCCTTAAACAAAAAGGGTAGTTCACAGGTTCTTAAGTGAAGGAAAGCTTTACAAAGAACCATTTGAATGTTTAAATGGTTTTTTCTCGTTTAACCCTTTAAACCATAAAGGCTTATATGTAGGCTTATTTTTCAATTTCCCACTCTCAAATAACTAACTTGATAGCAAGAGGGTAGCGGGCCACTATTCACCCACTAACAGCAAAACTGGTGGTCCACTGGGTGGAGTGTTAGACAAAATTGCTTGCTTTCCACAAACAGTCCAAATAACTTATTTTTCCTTAATTTCTTACTATTGTTACCCTTTAAAAAAAAGTTATCATCATTTTAATTTTCACCACCAACAACAACAACTAAATATTTCATTACTTCATTTTTTATGTAAAATAAAATTCTCTGTGCATTTACAATCTGAGGAGATTAAAAACTAGTTAGGTCTTGTATGCATGGCAGTTATCTGGGTGGTCTAAGGGTGGACCAGCAGTGGTAAATTTATCAAGTCAGCTGGTCGATATATACTAGCTATCTGGGGAGATACATATTAGTTTAATATCGGTCACTGAACCATTTATATTAGTTACTGAATCATTTAGAGCAGTCACTGAATCATTGATGCTAGATACAGAATAATTGACTTTATTTAATTAGATACAGAATCATTTTAGCAGATACTGAATCATTCTTTAGATACTGAATCAATTGTAGTGTATACTAAATAATTGATAGTAGCTAATGAATCAATTATTATTATTATTATTATTATTATTATTATTATTAATCAGATACTAAGCCATTAATAATAAATATTGAGTCAATTGTATTACCTTCTTAATAATGTATAGTAGATTCTCAGTCATTAAGAATAGATAATGAATCAAGTATAATAGTTACTGCATCAATAGTAGAGGAAGAATAATTACTTGTAGTAGTTACTGAATAATCCTCAAGCCTGAATTTCATTATAAACCTTTTATAATGGCTCTATATAGCACCAAAATAAGTTCCATAATTATGAAAGTCAAAGAATCTTTTTAGTTAATACAGAGAGTTGCAACTACTATTACTACTATAAATAATTTAGTAGCTGCTGTGAAACTAGTATGTAGCTCATATTATTTGAGAGCAAAGAATTGAAGTATGAGCCACTTTCAGGCCTTTAGGGTTTAAAGAGTTAAGGGAAGGCAGAAATATGTCCAAAAGAACATCAGAAATGAGGGTGCTCTGATCAGACACAAAGCTTCTCCTCAGTAGCACAAGGACAGTGTGGCACTTTTACAACTGTTAAAGGGTGTAAAAGATGATGGGGTTTCTGAGCGACAACAATAGCGGATAGGTTGCACCCCATGCACCCCCCCATTTCCCATCCCAAAGGTAGTGTGAAAGGATTGTTTAGTCTAGGGCACTGTTCGCTATAGAAGTGTGAATAAATGCCGATATCCCGCTCCACTCTCTGGCAGCAAGCACCTAGAGTATCGATTGCCTCAGGCACTGCCCTTGGAGAAGGTTATTTCACAGAGAATTACCCATCGAGCACTGAAAACCACCCATTTGATGTGACTCCAGAAAGGGCAGCTACTAGGCCTAACTGCATCATCCGTAGTGCTGATACACACAATGCTTTGACCCTTCCTCCTTCTGCTTTCTGTGCGGAAGTCTCTCGTCCTAGCCCCCGTAACTCCTCTACCGTTTTTCTTTTTTTCCCTCTTTCATGTCTAAAGCTGTAAAACATGCTCTTGTTCTTCAGTGGACCCAATCAGAGTTTTTTGACCTTGACAAGCCCATGGCTCCACCCCAGGATCATAAACATTGCCCTGAGCGTGCTGTTACAGGGCTGTAGCAGGTGCTTTGAGATGATGGTGATGGTGATAGTGGTCATGTTTGAGAGAGGTAGTGAGGGTGAGATTGGCCCTGCAGGGATCTGAACTCTTATAATGATCTCAGGTCCCTGTGGTGAAAGCTCTGAGCCCATGTCTCTCAGGTCTCTCACACACCTAAAGGCACAGGTTTTAGAGGGAAGGTTGGAGTATATATTTGAAAATGGTTTGGAGTAGTAGTAGTAGTAGTAGTATATGTATATATATATATATATATATATATATATATATATATATATATATATATATATATATATATATATATATATATATGCAGCTTAAGTAGTCCCCACTTCCAGGCAATTATACTAATAGACTTGCTAGACTGTTGCCGTGTGGTCACTACGATGAAACTGTGAAACTGTTTTTGCCATGCAGTTGCTATGATATCCCAGGTGGTTGCTATGGTGTTGCTAATTGGTTGCTACCCAGCTAACATATCCATACATGGCCTGTATGGTTAGCCCAACTGGGAACCATACAGTATGGATGCCCACCAGGGTCAATGAGGGGACCAGAAGGGTTAAACATGGCCCCCATCCGGGTTGCACTACAGACGGGGGCCTAGATGTGAGATCAGTATGGCCCATAACAATGGGACCCATTTGGGAAGCCCCAGTAAAAGGCATGTACAAACCCAAACAGAGCCCATGTCCACCTGGCCTACCTCTATCAATGTGATCCCCACATGAGCATTTCGGCTGGATAGGTGGGGTTAGGGTGATGCTGGCTGGTTCCTATGGTTATAATTTTATGGTAATTATATTATTACTCGAGAAAAAGTTTCCTAACTGAAACTGAACCACAATAGTACTGTTTATGGTGATAATTTAATATTAATGCACATTATCATCCAAGACTATTTGGCATTTTAGGAGCCTTTTTGACACCTTTATTTTTCAAAGTGCCTTGATTGCAATTAAGCATTTTTATGAACAATGCAAATTCAATATAAATCCATAAAATGTTGGAAAGTGTGTGCCTTGGAACATAAGCCACAAAAACTTGCTGAGAGATGCACTATTTCTGCTCAGGACATTTTTTGTGTGTTTAATATTCAAATGACTAACCATTAATGGGCCGATGGACTTCAAAGGATGTGCAAACACAGTTTCAAATATGTAAAGGCTACTGTTCTGCTAGCAAAAAAAAACCTGCTCTGCTGTGGAGTCTCTCCCCTGGACTATCAGCCCCTAAAGTGAAATATAGGCAGGGTAAATGGTTTACATTCTACACCATTTTGTATCAGCAGTGTTTTACACTAATGGTTCTCTGCACTACTTCTTCACTGCTGCTTTGCTTTAACAGGCTGCGTATTCAGCAAATGGTTATCTGTGAAGAAGCGCAGAGATGCAGCATCTGGATATAATCGATACCACCGTCTTGTTTGTGTGTGTGTGTGTGTGTGTTTGTGTGTATCTGATTCATGCTTTTATGCTTATGAAAGATAAACCCTCAAGTATGGCAAATCAACAATCACAAATAGTTGCATTATCTTCTAATCTGATCGTTTAAACCCGTTCTGGAATGGACAGGGGTCTCACTGCCAGCCCACCACTGCCTTCTGATTATGTATGCAGCTAGTGTTTTACAGCTACGGTGTCCATCTATTTTAGTACAGAGCTATGGTGAAGGCCTTTAGGTTCCATGCAGTGCTGTGTGGCTCTGTCAGATACGTGCTGTTCTTCAGTCTAGGATTGCCTCCTCTTCGTTTGTCCAGAGCCTGTTTAGATTGAGTAAAATGGTGACTTCGCTAGTGCGGACCACGCGCCGAGACAGAACGGGAGGGTGGACTCAGAATATCTTTGGCTTGGAGTACGGGTGGGCTTTCCGGTGGTTTGCATGAGTGATGGAAGAAAGGGATGAGACAGGTGGAGGTAGGTGCGATGTTTTTCACAGAGGTGGACTGAGAAGCGGGCTTATATAAGGGGCTTTGGGGGGACTGGAGGAGGAGTTCAGGGCATGGTCCTTCTCCAAAGCCCATAGGAATGAATAGGGTGCAAATGTTTGTGCACCCTTCTTATGTTACGATGATACAAATACACCTAGGACACCCAGAACACTGCACAAGGCATGTCATGATGCTCATTGCTATCTTACGCCTTCCATCTGCCTCATTTAAATAGCAATGCAGTTTGTGAATATATCTACACAGATGGGCGTGGTGGTCTCGAAATGAGGTGTGTTCAGATACATTTCTGGCGTATAGCTATCTTGGCAATGGAAAACACAGGTGCACCACTGACAACCTAGGCAGACGTCAACAGTCAGACATTCATTGCTATCTTGGTGGACTCTGGTGGCCAAAACCAGCATTAGAAACTCAACTTTTTTGAACAGCTCAACATTAAAGCCACCACCACTACCATAATAATGGCAGTGGACGCATTGCAGGATGCTGTTTAGCATCACATAGCGTAGAACAAAGCGGTCCTACAGAATCCGTTGTGATGAGAGTGCTGATGAATGCCAGGTTCAAGCTGACACTCATTTCTTATGTTTGGTATGAGTTTACTGCCGTCACTGGGAAAAACCCAAAACTCTTGCCTGTTTAAATATCAGCCACATGTCATCTACTCTGGCTTTCTTTGGCCTGAATATGACTTTAATTTACCGTAGTAATGCAAAATGCTGCCTGGAGCACTGTGATGCGCTGGGAAATTGAGCAGTGATCGGAGTTGTGGAGTGCTGGCTTGTGTCGAGGATCTAACTGTTCCTTTTCATGATGGCTCAACTGGATAGTTTCTGTTTGAGAACAGATTGAAATGAATTTTTATATTTTTAGATTTAATGATAAAAATGGATGGAATTGGTGGTGTTGGTTTATATTAATTTGGCTTTATGCAGTGACTTCTGATGAAGTATTAAAGAAGAAGGGATGCAGAATCATCACCATTATTGCTTACAGAAGTTGCATTGCCTTAATTTGACCAAGTCTATGATATACTAATGAATTAATACATTTTAGCCTATATATTAGTTATAGTTCTATTTTAGACAATTTTATTTATTTGAATATATTGTGTATACAGACTAATTTATACATAATGAAAATGTTAATCTGGTCTTGGTCTTGACTCAGTCTCGACTACTAAAAGTCTTGGTCTTGACACAAACTCGAGGTGTCCCAGGTTTGGTCTTGGCTCAGACTCGGCTTTAGCAGTCTTAACTACAACATACAACACCACCTGAAACACCATAGCAGCCATCTGCCTAGCAACCACCTACCAACTCCCAAGCAACCGCTAAACAACGCTATATAAACGCCATAAACTTTTGCCATGATTTTTGCACTGTACCTTAGTTCATATCAGCTGCTGTCTGCAGGTTTCTATCGCTGACTCTGTTCATAGTCACAGCTATCAAAGGGCTGCAAACCATGGTGTACCTTTTTGGTGGAAGTCTTGCAGGAACAACATGGTTAAACTTCTGTAGAAGAAGATGGAAGATAATTAATGTATGCTCATGAATTTACATTGTATCCCACTGGGATATGCACAGGTTAACAATACCTGTGCATATGAGTATTAGTTATACTCCGTCCTAAAGATTGTATTTGCATTTTTACCTCCCTGATAGATTTCTTTCCTATATTCAGTGTAATATCTAAACAAAAAACAAACCCATTCTTTCCTAACCTTTTTTATGTTTACCAGTGGTGTCAGCAATTCAGGAAGATAAATCAGGGTTTGTAGAAGTGCTTCTCTTGAGGTTTTTTTTATTGGCTTAAGCAGAAGCAGGGTGGGTGGAGAGTTCCTGAAGAGGTGATTGGCATGATTTACTAGCTTTTACTGTCATCATATGCTGACATGGGATGCACACACATATACACACATGAGAAGAGGAGGAGAGAGAGGGCGGAAGAGAGAGATGAGGTCAATTCTGCAGGTCAGATTTATGGAGTGCCGCTTCACTTTTTAAAAGCTGTGCTGTATTGCATTAACTCCGCGATTATGGGGGAGCAGGGAGGCGTATCACTAAATCACGTCCATTTTCATTCAGTGCTGGCATTTTATTGATGGATAGTGTTTGCTTCTCCGTGTTCTGAATGCCTCGGCCAGGAAACCTGCGCAGTATAGCAGATTTGGACTGGAATAAGTCCCGTGATAAAGAAAATGGTTTTTTTGGCGATATGTGGCCCATGCAAAAATTGCGAGTGCATTTCAAGTATGGGAGAGATTTGACTCATTGTCAGCTCTGTTATTATTGACATGTTTAAACCATTTAAACCAAAACAACATTGTGGACGTTTTGCACTTTTTAAACTGTGGATGTTCTACATTTATTTTATTAACTCTTTAAAAAAATCTTTTAAGTCATTTAACTGAGTTGACTAGTGATAAAGATACTGGTGAGTATAGATACTGGTGTTTTATATACAAAATAATTAGATGAAATAAGAGGAAGTGACATCACTGGGTACAGGTAATTTATTTATTTATTTCTTTTTGCAGATTTTTGGCCAGAACATTTGCATACATAATATACATACAGACTGGGAATCGAACCCTGGTCTCGCACAGAGTGTTGTAACTCAGTGGCAGGTAGTGGTGTTATCTGTTGCGCCACACCAACCAGCATATCTATCATATATAGTTATATATATCATATATAGTTTTTCTGCTGTTTGTATTTGATTGTGTTTCGACCTATTTTCAGTCTTCAAGTTTTTCTGCTTTTTGCCTTGCCCTTTTGTTCTGTGTACCTTACCTCGTAAGACTTTGGCGTTCACCTCTGCCTGGTTTCACGACTACGATTTTGCCTAGTCCATGTATCTGCTTTCTCTACTGGATCGTTTCATTCACTGTGTCTGTGGATTTCCCCTCTCATCATTAAAGACTCTCTTGTTTTTTCAGAGATCGACTGCTCCGTCCTACCTGCGTTACACATTAATTATAAGTAGACTTTATTAGACTTCATTATTTAATCTTAATTCAAGTTGAATGTAAGAATCAGGAGATGTTCAGTCAATAATGTGTGGGAACAGAGTCATTTAGTATTTTTAGTGTTTAATATTTGGTATCTAAATCATCCTTAAAATTTACATTAAGCAACATGGGCAGTGGTGGCTCAGCGGTTAGAGTGCCGGGCTATTGATAAGGGGTTGTGGGTTCGATTCCCGGGCTCGGCTAGCTGCCACTGTTGGGCCCTTGAGCAAGGCCCTTTACCCTATCTGCTCCTCAGGTGCTGGAGTTAGCCCACCACTGTGTGTGTGTACTCACTTTCATAACTACATTACTGTAATAATGAGCATTAGTTATATAGGTCCCAATATAGAACCGTGTGGAACGCCACAAGACATGCTACATCAAACTACGCAAGGACTGGTAATAAACCTACAGGTCCAATGTTTTTTAAAGGTGAAAGTTTAATATAATTGGTATTATCACCCAAAGGATTTTTTTTTTTAAATAACAAAGGGTGTATCTGAGAGATGCAAACTTGTACCCCCAAATCTAGAACTAACCATACACTGTATTGAGATACGCTGAAAAAAATGAAGCAAGAGAAGTGTTGTATAATTAGACTGAGATACTGCTCTGTAATAAATGATTTAAAATATAAAAAACAATTTACTGTACTGGTAAGTCTATTTATAGCTCAGTATAAATAGTGTAAATGTATTTATGGTACTGCATAAGTCAGTGATTCTCAGTCTCATCCCTGAGGACCTCCTGCACTGCGCATTTAGCGTTTTCTCTGCTTCAGCGCCTGCTCATGTAATTGTGATGCTAAATTGAATTAAGTGTGCTGGATCGTGCTCTTGGCTCTCTTTCTGATATGTTCATGATGTTCATTACCTTTTTGACAGAAAGTTGAAAATTGTGCTGTACATTAGAGATGAGCTTCCCCAAAATTGGTATTTAAAACTTTCAATTTGGCAGCCTCTGAGAAATACTCCACATTTAAAATGATCTACATTTATAAGCTAATTCGTTTGATTTCATCACCTTATGCCTGTTTAAGTAAAAACCTAAATGCAGCAGAAAAAAAAAATCTTTTCTCATTTAAATTCTGGAATGTTGAGACTGGTATTTACAAAACATGGAGTCTCAGTGTTGCTAATTTGCATTTAAATAAGAAATTACTCTGTGATAGTCAAATGCACTCGATCATAAAATATAGGATATATTCTCATTAACTTATTAATTTGTTTTATAGTCTCCTCTTTAAATGATCTAGACATGTAGAAGTATTCAAGAAGAGTTCTTTGCAGGAGACTGTTTATCGGGGTGTTAATCATAGGAGGTTAATGTCCCCCCAGTATATAACCATCTTACAGAATTTCATACGCAACAAGCAAATTTACAGTAATAATTTATTTTCTTTATAGGTGAGTGGTGGAGTGGCTAATGAAGAGTAGTGGTACCTGATCATCACCATCACCAATCCCACAATCAGCATCACTATCATCACCACTGCCACCACCACCATCATCATCATCTTTATCATCATCATTCCCACTGTCATCATCATTTCCGCCACCACCATGATCATCCCCGTTCCCTTTGTCATCACCATCAGCACCACTGCCATCATTTTCATCATCACCACGAACACCATTACCACCACCACCTCATCTTCATCATCATTGCCACTGCAATCCTCATTTCTGATACCATCATGATCATCCCTATTATCTTTGTCCTCACCATCACCGCCAGCATAATCCTCCCCATAATCACCACCACCCTGTCATCATCATCATCATCGTCATCATCATATCATTATTATTACAACCATCATGTCAATTACCATTATCACCACCTCCATCACAATTCCCACAGTCATCAGCACTACCACTGTCATTATCATCAGCAACATCGTCATCATCATCATCATCGTTCCCGCTGTCATCACCCTTTCATCATAATCGTCTTCATCATCATCATCATCACCCTCATCATCATCTTGATCATGCCCACAGTCATTATCATTACCAGACCCCCACCACCATCATTATCCACATGTTATGATATCCCCATTGTTATAATCACCAGCAGCCCTTCGTCGTGGTCATCATCATCATCCACTGTCATTATCATCATCACCTCCACTGTCATTATCATCATCATCATGCCCACTGTCATTGTCACTACCGCAACCACCATTACCGTTAACCCCATTTCCACTATCACCACCACCACTACAATAATTTCCACAGCACTACCACTATCATTATCATCATTAAAATCATTATCATCAGCATCATCACCCCTTCATCGTCATCTTCATCATCATCTTCATCATCATCATCATTATCATCATCATCATCATCATCATCTGTTAAATATCTAATCTTCTCTACCCTCAGTGGTGTTAACACTGCCTTTGCTCCAGTCATCATTATAGGTACTGATTACTGCTAATATAGTGTCATTAAGTTGTCAGATCTGTTAAGTAAGTAAAAGAAGAGACACACTTCCTGATGTGCACTGCTCCAGTGGGACTAGCTCCTCTGCCTGCTGGCTAGTGAACTGAAGTGGAACATTGAGACAGATGTTCTGCTAAATTAAATGAGGACCATGGTTAGCTTTCACAAAATTTCTGCCACTTTTCTACTCATCAGCAGTGATATAAAAAAAATAGATTGGTTCATTACCCATTCCGATCTACGGTAAGCCAATGACTTTCTCAACAGAGGCAATCTGGAGATGAACACCTGCTTGTGTTGATAAGGCATGCACAGTCATTTAGACTGTTTAACACAGTAATAGATGTGCATTTCAACTGCTGTCAGGTGATGTACAATTCAGATCGATTGAGATTTGGTGAAGTTTATTGTTTTACTCACTTTCCTTTTTTTTTCCTTTCACTTCATTATCGTTTTAGCATATTTATTGAGTTCAGGGATATTTGTTGAGGCAGGTTCTGTCCCTCTGGGTACCAAGAACACATGTTTTTTTTTTAATCAAGACTGCACCAACCCAGGGGGTAGTGAATTTGTACAGTACTCACATCACTCTGTAATTATGTAAAGCAGGATAATAAAGGACAATAAAGGCAGGTGGTCTTATAAAGGATCTGCACCACAAATGTTATTCTGTGACATGAAATAGCTGTGATCTGAAGTTTTCATGCACCCATCATGGACTCAAATGTCATGGCAGTATTAGCTTTTCAGTCATTTCTTTGAACTTTCGAGCATAACTGTCTATAGCCAAGCACATTTAATATCATTTACATTTACATTTAAGGCATTTAGCAGATGCTCTTCTCCAGAGCGACTTACAAATATGCTTTGCTATTTACCCAAGAATAACCTCAGCTAATTTTAATAGGCTAATAATTTAAAGATACCTCTGAGTTTAGACACTTAAACACAAGTCTGGAAAAAAAGCCTGGACGCTTGTCTTCCATGAATTTTGAGGGATGGCTGGTCGAGCCGAGCCGTACTTGAAGCTCGAAGGGCTCTTGGTGAAGATCAGTTTTTGACCATTGCCAATATCAGAAACTACTGTACAGAACAAGCCTTCTGGAGGAACATTTTATGGTCAGAAGAGACAAAGTTGTTTAGAACAGTGAAGGTACCAACAGTTAAACATGGTGGTGGTAGGAGCTCTGGGACTGTACATTGCACAAAGTAGATGGAATAAAAAAAAGAGAATGCCTTAGGAATATCCCGAACCATCAGCTAGATAGTTGAAGCTTGGACACAATTTTTAGATGTTCCAGCAGGACAATGAGCCTAAAAGTATATCAAAGTTCTGACCTGGACCCTATTAAAATGATGTGGACTGTGTTTAAAAGTCAGGTTCATGCCAGAAAAGCAACAAATTTAATGGGATTCTACCAATTCAGCCAGAAATCCAACCAGAATTGTGACAGAAGCCCCTTGATGGCTACCAAAAGCACCTGATCAAGGTGTAGCTTGCTAAGTGGTGCTACGGAAAGTCTCCGCAACCCTCCACCACCCCGTCACCTCCCTATTAACCCTGTTACCTATCATTCCTGGCTTACCTTGTCAGAGGGGGGACTGACCGAAGCCACCCGAACTCCAGCCTTCTCCCAAAGACTTGTTTCTTATGAAAGGCCTATGTTGTACAATCATTCTGCCCCAGAAAAAGAACAGTTTAAAGAATTTACTCAAAGCCTAATATTTCCATGACGTTCATGTCCGCGATGAGTGTATGTAGGCTTCAGAACACAACTGCAAAGTAATCTAAAATGTATGGGTCAAGGTCAGGCTGGGAATGAATCATCTTATTGGAGGATGGTAATGTCAGTGTTCCAGAAATTGTAGAAAATCTTAGTTTCTGTTGCACGTTTAACAAGAAAACCAAGCGCATCTTTACGTCTCAGGGAAACAGGAAAGCAGTGAAGGCACAGTTGTTGTAATTCTTATGAGACTAAACCAAGAAGGTAATAACTTCAGCTCAGTTTTTTGTTCCCGGAGACGGTCTCCAGTGTGCACAAGTGAGGTCTCCTTAACCTCAAGCCGAACTGCTTCTGTATGCATGTTCCCTACTTTTATAATAGGACACCACACTGTGTTTCTATTACAGTGGTTATAAAATGGATGATATTACTTATTAAGGTAGCAGCAATAGTAATGGACATGACCTTTCTGAAAAGCCTGAATACTGACATTTTTGGAACAGATAAGACTGATTGAAGCCAAATGACACCATTTATTTTGTGGGTACGTGCTGTTATTTTGGTAATGCAACATTGTGAACATGAGAGTCATGTAAAAGTGAAACAGAAGCTCCGATTGCAGCCATGCAGAATATTTTGTTCCAGGAAAGCAAGCACATTAAAAAGCAGCAGCCCCATTTTCATGTAAAAAAGCTTTGGAATAATGGCACAATTAAGTTCATTTGGCTTTGTTTCAAATTGAATCCTGAAATTAGTGTTAAAATCTTCAGGGAGTGTCATTAAACAATAACGTATTGTGGAAAGCATGTAAACAATACCCCCCCAAAACTCAAACCACGGCGGCCCCTTCCCAAATTAGTGGAGAAATGCAGGCATTCAACAAGTGACTGCTCAATTTTTTATCATAAGGAATATTTGATAAGTGAATCTCTGAATATTTGATGCGTGAATCTTCTCCATAGCGCTTCGCCATCAGAGGAAATGTTCTGACCGTCAGTCACTTCATTTTCACGCATAAGCTCTACTGTATGTTCTATTTATATATGGATGTATGAAATGTTTTAATGTTATATAATGTATGCAATAGTCATGCTTTGTTATGCATCACCTAAATTGGAACACCCACGGAGATACTTTCTTACATCTTCCATATTTAATGAAGCATAGAAGCTACAGCCAATTTAAGCCTCCTTAGCAGTAGCAGACGGATCTGGTTGCCAGGAAATGTTTTATTTGCTCAAATTACCAGTAAGACCAAAAGTGAAGCACAGCACAACTGTTGTGCTGAACAGCAGCTGTCATGGCTGAATATAGAAGTCTTTAATCATTTATGTTTAATCAACTGAATAAGTAAGAAAATGACAGTGTTCTTAACATTTGTATTTTTCTGGAGAATAATTATTATTGCTTTAGTGAGTTCCATCTATGCCATCAGCATGTCATCGCTGTCACTGTTTACCCCTAAAATTACAACTTTACAAGAGAAGGAAAAAACCTTCTTAACTTTCAATGAACGTCAATGCAAAAATATTTTATTGCAAGTCATTTTGGAGCATTTCTATTGGTTCGTTCATGATGGAAAACAATGAAAAACAATTTGTCAGATTCACACTATGGTCAAAAATGAGAAGGGACAAAAATGGAGAGAGAAGGTTTTTGTGGGAAAGTTTCAGTATGATAATGTAGGAGGAGACGTTTAGAGGGTGGAAGCTCTAAGAACATTGGCCTGGAGTTTTGGTGGCATCTGCATTGTGCTAGAAGGCCAGACCCCCCTGACTGAGTTTAAGGGAGGTGTCAGGGTGGTGGAGAGTTGCACATCCTTGTTGTAGACAGGTAAACAAGGTAAATATGAAATATTTAGGATATTAGATTTGGGAGGATGGCATGTTCTTCATCCCAAAATTCTGTTATTCCAGATTAACCATGTTCTTATTCCTCCATTCCTACTGACATAAATGGTAGCAGTCTTCCAGAGGCTCTCAGAGTGGTCGGAGCTGAACGGAGGTGTGTACGAGTGGGTAAGCTGACTAAGAGAAATCTCCAGCACATATGTAGAATACTAGATAGTTTGAGCTGGACTCCTGAGCCTGATAGAAATCAATGTGCTTCTTTGTGCCATAGAGTTTAATTCAACCCCTGACATTTTTTTTATCCTTTTTTTCTACCATCCTTCTTTACTGGTAGGCTTTGACGAGTCTTTAATGATCCACCAAGAGTGGACAGATAATCAATTTATTAGAGACCTAATGTATGTATCCACATCCAATCTTAATTAATATAAAGGGAGACAGCTGCAGTGACATGTAAGCTATGCCGCAAGGGGCTGATGGGTAGGGAAGTGCGTCAGAAAAGGGGATTTGTATCCACCCTGTGTTCAGTGCACTGCTTGTCTTTTATGGGCTTTGCATTAATTCTTATCTTTTTTCACCCTCAATTACTGTCCCAGAATATTACATTGGGGGACACAAGGGGATACAGTACCGCCTGACAATGTGACAGTACAATATGCAGATTATCTTAAAACAGAAGAAGAAGAAAAGTGTAGGCCATTGTAAAGGTTTATCATTTCTAAAGAGCCACAGGAAAGATTCCATCATTGTTGGATTGTTGTATGTGTGGCTATTAAAGTGTGAGTGTAATGTAATAATGTACAATTAATAAACACTACAAGTGATATAGTGAATTACAGTGACAAACATTTTATATTTGATGTTTTTTAATTGTTAAAACGAAAAAAAAAATAAAGGTTGTGTTTATTTATTTATTTATTTTTTTGGTAAAACAAAACCATATCGTTGGACTTTCAGTGGAAGTCAAGGTAAAAAAGGTCAAAATCAGATCTGCACCAAGAGCCCTTTGAGCTTTAAGTATGGTTCGGCTAGACCCGCTATCTTTTAAGATTCACAAAAAACAAGCATCCAGACTTGTTTTCTGTCCTGGCATCAAACTTCCCCTGTGTGTCTGAACAGCAGAGTCGCTCACAGAGTCTCCAAACACAGACTGAAGACCCACCTACGCCCAGACTTGGGCGAAGTGTAGTGTGTGTTGAGTATTGTGGTCTCCATACTGCTTTTTGTATTTAATAGCATCTAAGCTTAGAGGGATCTTTTGGACTCTAGTCTATACAAACTAGCTAAGGGTATTTTTGTAAGTCACTCTGGATAAGAACTTTTGCTAAATGCCTTAAATGTAAAAAAATAAATAAATAAATTACACTATGCAAATAATTACCAGATTAAAATATCAACAATTAGAATGTAGCTATAACAATAAAACCTGAAGACCTGTCTGATGTTTTAGAGAACGTCTGACCCAATAGTCTAGCCATTGCTATTTGTGAAGTGGTTCAGATTCTTATATTTGCCCATTTCTCCCACTTTTACCACATCATCGTCAAGAACTCAATCACTGTTTTTCACTTCACCTGTCAGTGGGGCTAATGTAATGACTGATAATTGTATGAATATACACCAGTTACCCATACAATTAGCACCACTGACAGGTGAAGTGAGAAACATTGATTATCTTCTACAGTGGCATCTGTCAAGGGTTGAAATATGCATATTAGGCAGCAAGTTGTGTGTTAAAAGCAGGAAACATGGGCAAGCATAAGAACAAGCATAAGAGCATTAGACACTTTGGCAAGAGAACCAAACTGTGATAGCTAGACGATTGGGCTAAATGACTGGCATCTCCTAAACATCAGACAGGTCTCATGTGCTTTTTTTTCTTCTTCTGGTATGCAGAGATCAGTACCCACCAAAGGTGGTCTATAAATGCACGACTGGTGAACCGGCAACAGGCTTATTGATGTGAACCATGGAGGCCCCACCTCACAACTTACAGAACTTAATGATCTGCTGCTAGCTTCCTAGTGCAAGATACCACAGGACACCTTCAGAATTCCTGTGGGGTCCATACCTCGAATGGTCAGATCTGTTGTGCCAGCACAGTGAGGACCTGCCGTATATTAGGGAAGTGGTACTAATGTTATGTCTGATTTGGTGTAAATACAGTTATCGTTTACAAGATTGCAATCATTAAGATGTCAGACGTCCTCTGGTTGTTTCAGTGTTTCATGAATGAGAAATACTGTATAGGTCTGATTGGTGAAACAGTCAGAAGTTTGGGGATGCAGCTCAGTTTGACGTGCGATTGAGTTGAGTTGCTAGATGACAGCCTTTAACAGCATCTGTGAGCCCTGGGCACATGCTACCGTCCACTCGCTGGCATTTAGGAGGTGGACGGGTATCTGATAGAGTGGAGGCCTCTCTGAGTGCGTACCCTCCGCTCCTTCACGGGTAATTGACTTCATTTCAGGATCATTGAACCACTGCCAAACAAAAGCCTGTGAGTCCTGCAGTACATCATGTCCCATCAAACATGTCTTTTTCCTCCACATGGCTGTGTTTTATATTGAGCGGTGGTTATTTATTTCATTATTTTGAAACAGAGCTAGGCTGTTGTGGCTGAGCGGGCCTGAGATTGGAGCTCTGAGGGGATGTGGGGTGATGAGGAGGAGGAGGCGAGAGGAACAGGAGCGCCGGGCCTCATTGATCAGATGATGGAGTACTGGTGTGTTTTTCAGAGATAGAGACCCATCCAGCCCTAGGCAGCCATGTGATGAGTGGAAAACAGCTGTAGAGCACAAATGGGAGTAAAAGCGACTGGATGAGAGAGGATGAGGCAAATTGAGTGAAGCAGACAACACTCACGCCGCTCCACGCCAGGATTTTTCATAACCCATGTGCTCCATTACATGGTTTGGGTGGTAGATACTTCAGTGAGAGCGTCTGCTTGTCAGGCCTTAACAGCAGCCACCTGAGAGTGCTGAATGGAGATGAATGAGGCAGGTGAGGGCATTGTCCCACGACAGCCTCGCACTGCATTTGACTTAGTACTTATGAAAGTCAAGCTGTGTTTACTATTGATCTTCTCCTAATGGTCATTTAGAATGATTAAAGGCTTTAGGTATGCCCATATTCCTCTGAGGGCCCAGTGTATTGGCCCTCACTCTATGTTCATTACTCTCTCAGAGCAAACAGAATGACCCTTGGCAGGCTCTCACACACTGGCCAGTCTGACTATGGGACTAGTCTCCACTAACATACTCCAGCTCCAATTTGGCTGCTTATTAATTGGGAAAGGCCGGGCAAGTACCTAGCACACTCTAAGAATCTGGTCTATTGTAATTATGCCTGTGAGTGATATTCAATTGCAAAACCCACACTCATGTCTGAGTGTTTCACAGCCTGCGTTCACAAAAGGCCTGTTGGGGCTGTGCGGTCAGGCTCCACTATTCTGTTAATGCTGTACGTTCAAGGTGTTTCAAGACTTATGGGAGCAATATCTGCAGGGAAAGCTTTAAGGCAGCATTGCCTGATATATCAAACTGAGAGCAAGAGAGAATATGTATATTTACCTCTGTGTGTTTCCCCAGTGAAGTATTTTCAGCATAAAACTGCAGTTGTAAAATCTGCAGAGTAATTCACGGATACAGTTTCAATCACATTATTGATTGATGCAGGACATCTTCTACCTCAACAGAAATAGAAGACGAGAAAAGATTAGGGATGTTCTGATATGGGAACTGTAGGCCAATGCATGTATCCTGTATAGACATGCTGTACATGTCTGCCAGCATTGCTATATGATGCCTATATATGCATGTACACACTGATGAGCCATGCCAGTAACATCATTGCCCTGTTTCTACACTTACTGCCCATTATATCCGCTCCACTTACCATATAGAAGCACCACATGTCCATCTTCTTCTCTGCATACTTTGTTAGTCTCTTTTCACCCTGTTTTTCAGTGGTCAGGGGTCACAGGACTGACCACCAAAAAGCAAGTAGTATTTGGGTGGTGGGTCATTCTCAGCACTGGAGTGAGACTGACAGTGTAGGGGAGTGTTAGTGTGTGTTGCACTGGTGGTGCCAGACACAGTAGTGCTGTTGGAGTTTTCAAACACCTCAGCATCACTGCTGGACTGAAAATAGTCCACCAACCAGACATATCTAGCCAACAGTGATGCTGATGAAGGACTAGAGGATGACCGACACAAACATTTCAGCAACAGATGAGCTTCTGTCTCTGACTTTACAGCTACAATGTGGAACAATTAGATGGGAGGAGGGTATTAACCTGATTTGGCATTAAGGATAAATGTTACATTTATTTGTTGAGGTTACAAATGCAGTAAAATGAATAAATACCCAGTATTTCCACATTCTGCTCTTCTAAACTCTTCTAACGTTTCATGAACACTGGTAAAGCTAGTCTTGGACTAAATTTCTATATTAATGGCATTAATCTTAGTTAGTTATCTTAAGGTCTTAAGCTTAGGCTTAATCTGGGTCTGGAAAACCCAGCTCCTGACCCCTTAGAACACTAAGTTTATTATTCAGTTCCTAATCCTCATGCAGAAACTGTTGTGAATTAGTTGGGAACTGTTTGATTTAGCATATCTTGTGGAATACCCCAGGGTTCTATTTTAGGGCCTATAAAATTGATGTTAATTGTGACAGCAATGAATTTATGGAAGTGAAGAAGTATGGGCCACAGGGTCTAATGGGTTAATGCTCAGAATTCTATAGACACTAGAGGTCCACACAGGCTTAATTGTTTTATATCTACACCTGCCTGCTTCACCTACGCCTGCCTGCCTGCCCCCCTCAAAAAAAAAACAACAAGCATCACTTTTGCCTGCTCATGTCTGCTAAACCTAATGTCACCCCTGCCCGCACCTGCCTGGTCCATCCACATCATCCCGGCCTGAATCTGCCCACATCGACACAAGTTAGTCCATGTTCAGACCCGCCCATGTTTAGCCGTCATCATGCTTGTCTACACCTGTCTGCTTTTATGTCTTGTATCTCATGAGTTCACCCATCCAGCCAAGTTCAGTGCACACCACCTTTCAAAACAGTTAATGAAGGTTGTCGGTGCTGCCCATAGGCTGTTTCAGGGGTTAAAATATTCAAATCAGCATAGTGCAAGTCATTTCCAGTGTAGCTTATTTTGCCTTGTTTTGGACAATGTATCATGTTAAAAAAATCATTTACCATTATTATCTCTGCAGCACACCTGCAGCCCATTTTCTTCCCTAACCGCCTAAGCCTGCCTCTACTACTCTACTAGCTCCCAGTGAGCGATGGCACCCACCCAATCTAGTTGTGAGTTGTCAGCTGTGAGCTGTTCAGCCTCTTTAAGATGCAAAGCTTATATAATCTCCATAGAAAAGCATTACCAAAGTATTAGAACAGGACACTCTGGAGCAGCTGCACATGGAGTCACCATGACCAGTGCAAAGCATCGGTTTGAAGGGTATAATGCCCCTCAGCATGGGGCTGTGGAGCAGTGGAACTGCAGTCTCTAGAGAGATGGAGTCTCATTTCTGATCCATAACTCATTGACCTGACCTAATTAGTGCTCTTGTGGCTGAACGCAATCAGATCCTCACAGGAGTGTTCTGACGTGTGGCGTGAAGCCTTCTCGGAAGGCTAGAGGCTGTAACTGCACCAAAGTGGGTACAAATGCTCTATTAGCCCCTTGTGCTCCGTCATTGTTCTTCCACTAGGATTACTAGTTGGATTGCAATGCAGACTGGCTTAGCTGTTCCTAAGTTATTACAGTGGGAGAGAAAACCAGGAACCAGTTTGAGGTTGAGAAATTTGTGATGAGCAGGTGGTATCTATGCAACATGATCTCACATAGAAACAACCATTTTTTTTTACCCGTTCACTTGTAGCACTGTGGAGCAAAATAGACCAAAATGTTCATGTGAAGAAGAATTGATAAAACAGTGCTGGAATATCATGTTAAAGAAAATACTGCTGTTTATGAACTTTTTGGAAAAAGTGAAAGGACAGAAATGACTGGAGAAACAGTAAGGATTTATTTCAGTGTGATTAAGGTTAGGTTTAGAAAAAGGGATTAGATTAGGTTTAAGTGTAGATTAAGGTGTAGGTTCAGGTTAGGTTTAGGAATAGATTAAGGTTAAGTTCAGGTTATGTTTAGGTGTAGATTACGGTTAGGTTCAGGTTAGGTTTAGGTGTAGATTAAGGTGTAGGTTAAGGTTAGGTTTAGGTTTAGGTGTAGGTTAAGGTTAGGTTTAGGTGTAGGTTAAGGTTAGGTTTAGGTATAGATTAGGTGTAGGTTAAGGTTAGGTTTAGGTATAGATTAAGGTTTGGTTCAGGTTAGGTTTAGGTGTAGATTACAGTATAGGTTATTGTTGGGATTAGGTGTAGGTTAATGTGTAGGTTAACATCAGGTTTAGCTGTAAATTCATTAATAAAATAAATGTTTTTTTTTTTTGTTTTTTTTTTAAGTTTTTGCTTGTCTTGACTTTGACAGGAGTGTCCTGTAGTGTTTTCTTTGTTGCTAGATGTCACGTTTCTTTTGAGCATAGAATGGGACAATTCTTGAACATCAAATCTAAACTTCTGTCTATTTGTGTTTCTGCAAAAAAAATAAATAAAATTATAATGATAATCAATAATCCAAATGTATTAAAATAATTAAGGGTTACAGTAAATGAATTGAGTAATTAAGTAAAAAATAAATAAAACAAAACAACAAAAAACTGTTGGAATAGCAAATTTTATAATGAGGAAACATCTGGTGCCTTTTTCTGGGCCTCAAATCAACTGTCATCCATGCATGAGTGTAGGTTTGTGGATTTTGACCCATAATTTGTAACAGATTGCTTGAGGAGTTATCACCCAGTGTGCTTTATTCTTTCTCTCTGTGAAAAACATGATTTCAACTGTCAATTTTCTGCGAGGGAGCTCTTGTGCCCTCCAAATCTCAGCTGAAGTGTGTTATAGCTTTCTTTAATGTCAGTTTCATGTGGAGATGGTCTAGAGGCAAACTGGGACATGCAGTGTAATAAACTTGAGAAGCCGTCTCACTGTAGACTGTGGCTTTGTTTGCAGGCTTGGCCTCAGTCAGAAGTGGAGGGAGTACCGATGCATCCCCTAGATACTGGAACTTTACCTGGACAGCAGAGGACGAACTTGGCTTCCCCAGTGAGACGGCCCCAAGCGCTGGTAAGTCACCTGCTATCAACTCTGCTCTGTGTTTTAGCCTGACATGGCTGAAGAGAAGAACAGGCCATTATATGCTTTGGTGCGTGGCAGCAGCTTCCTGTCAGCATATATATACATCTCTGTCTTATTCGTCACTTATTTGTACAGCTTCTGACTGTCTGAGGCCGAATGCGAGGACTGGGGTTGCTCAGATCAATAAAAAGGCTCAAGCTCTGAAATCCTTGGAATATTAGACACAATGCCGTGAGCCACCGATGCTAAATTCAGCTCAAGTGAATATAGAGAGAGAACAAGAGAAAACGAGAGAGAGAGAAACAAGAGATAGAAACAGACAGGCAGGGATAGACACTAAGACAGAGAGGAAGACAGCAAGAGCGACGTTTTTTCCAGACGATTCAGGGCAATTTATAGTATACTGAACATTTAACAGTTAATAGAGCATATATTCCTTTTTATCAAATGATCTTTTCTCAACTTAGCATTTGCATAGTTTGGGTGCAGAAGACATTGCTCATAATTCCTTGTTTATGTTTGCAGACACATCAATCATCATAAATTAGACAGTTGAAATAAATGGCCTCATGGGAATTTGCATATAATTCTGAAGTAGTGAGCCGTGAGCACATACGGAGTGCTGTGCCCAGTGCACCCAATATCTGACAAATAAAAAAACTGCTCAGTTTACTTCTGTTTTTTTTTTTTTTTGCATTTTACAACAGACAATGTTACAACCCAGCTTTAAAGTAATGCAGGTCCGGACCTCTGATGAGCAAGCCAAGAGAGATAGTGGCAGGGGAGAACTCCCTAAGAGCATAGGGACGACACACTATGCAGCAAACCAATCCTGATGCCCTACACAGAGCGGATTTAATGAAGGAATTCCCAAGATAAACAATCCTAGGAAAATGGCGATATGGAAAACACAAGCAAACAAAAAAGGATTAGTCAATCTCCAAAACCATAATACGGCAAAAGCTATTATAGAAAATAACAATAAATAGGTTTAGAAACTCAAGAATATATATATATATATATATATATATTTTTTTTTTTTTTTTTTTTTTTTTTTTAGATATGTTAGATAACTTGGAACATGGCAACATTTACTTGAATCCATTCATTTTTCCAGCAATAAAAACACTGGAATATGTGACTGGCATATGTTTTCTATTGACAGATTAAACAGTTAATCGTTTGTATAGTGTCTAGTCTTGGTTTGAGACCCGAGTGAAAAGGGGTAAATCAGCAAGGTCTCTATGGCAGAAAAGCATGCAATTTTGATGCAGAGAAAAGAGGGGAAATGACACAAGCATTGGACATATCCATACACCCATCTGCATGGTCAAGCTTGCAGTGAGTCTGGGCAGAACCTGAATTTTTGGACGAAAGGCAGGGATATTCCCTGGTCAGGGCACCACATACCTAAGAATTTAGCAAAGCCAGTTTACCTATGATGTGTGTTTTGGGGGTAAGCGGAACACCCAGGGGTAACCCAAACAGACATTGGGAAAACATACAAATTCCTCACAAATAAGACTGGAGCAAGGATCGAACCCACAACCTCAGGCCCCTAAAGCTTTGCAGCGCACACATTACCTGCTGCGCCACCATGCTGCCACAGGACTGAGTCAAAACAACAATATTGGAAAGACAATTTGGCATGTCCTCAAAAAAGAAAGAAACCAGTGCTGCAGTAACAACTGAGGAGGATGGCCAAGGAAAACAACAGCAGATGATAACAGAAACTTTTTGAGAGTGAAGAAGACAAAGCAATACCTCAGTATTCAATCTGATCATGGCCAGATTGGAATTTGCCAAAAATACAGAGACGACTCACAAAAGTTCTGAAACCTCTGAAGTTCTGAGTTTTGGGGAATGATGACACCAAGATCAACCTCTACCAAAATGTTGAGAAACATACAAGCCCATCGGCGGTAAGGTCATGACTTGCTCCTGGAGCAGGCTCATCTTTATTGATGATGTTACTCATTATGGTAGCAGAATGAATTCAGAGTGCACAGAAATATCCTGTCAGTCAATTTACAGAGAAATTGAACCAGTCTATTTGGAAAGAGCTTCATGTTTGTGGATCATCGGTTAATCAGAATTTTAGACTGTATATTTTGTTTAAGGTCTGTTCCAGTGCTAGCATTATTAATATTGCTGGCATCAGTGATGTGTTTTGCTTGCAATTGATACTTTAAACTTAAATGTTCTTTGGTCATAAACACATTCACAGCGTGGCAGTCAAAAAGTTTCATTTGAATGGCAACAGTCCTGGCCTTCATCTCAAATGACTCAATAGAGCCTATATAGTGCACAATATAAGTCAGTACTTAAGTATGGACACCTAAATAAACTTAAATAGTGCACAAAATGATCCTGTATCCAGTATCGTGAGATTGTGGGCCAATCCAAGCATTTTTTGAATGGATTGGATATGTGGATTTATATATTGGATTTGTGACATTGTTACAGTAAAAAAAAAAAAAAAAGCTTTACTTGAACTGATAAGTGTGCTGACGATACCAGTTAGCAGCTGAAACAAAACTGACGTGTCCTCTTGCTCTAACGTTTGTTCCACCTTAAATGATGCAGCAGTTGCAGCAGCAGCAGCAGAGTTGTACATACTGTAATTGTGGCACAATTTAAGGTGGAATGGAGAGTTCGCAGTAAAAGTCTTGTTTTGGCTGCTAACTGGAAACTTTACTACACTTGTTAGTTCAAATAAAGCTCCTTTTTTGTTTAGTTTTTTGTTTTTTTCTGCGTATTAAAATCACAGGTGAACAATGTTTAGGAGACCTTTCCAAAAAGATTGGCAGGCAGCAAGGTGGAACAGTAGGTTTGGGAAAGACTTCATCTTACTTCAGCTTAGCTTAGAGCTTTGTTGTAAATGTGATGCGGTAACAACTAACAGTTCACAGAACAACTGTTTAAAGAGTTTGTTAGTTAACATGTCAGAAGAGGAAGGTTTAAACCACTCTATTGTAAAACGCTTGTCTATTTTCTGCCGTTTTGCTGCAAATTATAGCCCTGTATTATTTCAGTATTAAGTCAAGTCAAATTTATTTGTATAGCACTTTTTTACAACCGTCGTCGTCACAAAACCGCTTTACATAATTAGTAATTAGTAAAAGACAGAGACAAAAAAGAAATAACATAAGAAGACATGAAGGATCAAAGACCCCCGGTGAGCAGCCAATGGCGACAGTGGCAAGGAAAAACTCCCTCAGAGCTGGAGGCAGAAACCTTGGGAGTAACCAAGACTCACAAGGGGGATGCAACCCATCCTCCTCTGATCAAAACTATTTATAAATTATTGATAAGTCATCACACCATCTATACTGTTGAACTGCTCTGATCATAATCATAATATAATAATCATGGTGTAGATAGTTAATTGTGGTGATATTAATAGTGGCATATAGTTAAGAGTCCATTTAGGTTTTAACATGGTCATCAAACAGGTAGCAGTAGTGGTAGGAGGGTGTGCCGCTGGTCTGGTATGGGTGGTGGTGGGTGGGGGGCCTGATGGTCGGACTGGTAGGTGGCAGCTGGTCTGACACAGGTCGAGGGGACCTCAGCGAGCAATCTTCCAGCAGGTCGGGCTGGGTGGATTTGTATAAACAAAAGGTTTAATTGGATCAGTATCGGACGGCAGTCAGCATTAAGGTAATCTTATCAGATTGGAGGGCGAAAAAACTTGATCGGGACATCCCTAGTATTAGTGTAACCTATGGCTAAGTGGAAATGTCTTTCTGGTAGAATTATGATTGGTGTAGAAGCTGGTGTAGAATTTAATAACTCACATACTGCACTACAAAGGGGCTAGAGAGCCATCTGACGTCCATCTGTGGATTTATCCAGGGTAGTTCAACCTGGGACTACAGATGATTTGACAGGTGAAACTAGGCAAATGCATTAGTGAAATTAATAATTTATTACATTTTGATAATGTGTTGAGTTAAAAGACCAATCAGCCTAAACATTAATACCACGTCCTTGTTTCTACACTAATGAAGGACCGGAGGATGAACAACATGTGCAGCAACAGATGAGCTTCTACAAGCTATGTAGGGGTGTCTAATAAAGTGGACAGTGGGTGGACACAGTGTTTAAACACTCCAGCAGCACTGCTGTGTCAGATCCACTCATACTATTAGCACAACACACACTACTAACACACTCACCACCACCATGTCAGTCAGTGTCACTGCAGTGCTGAGAATGACCCACCTGCTTTGTTGTGGTCAGTCCTGTGGGCTCCTGACCATTGAAAAATAGGATGAAAGGATGCTAACAGAGTATGCAGATGGATGACAGTGCTCCTGTTTGGTGGAGCTAATAAAAATGGACAGTGAGAGTAGACACAAGGTGGTGGTGTTAATGGCTGACCAGTGTGTCCTGTATGTATATCAAATCCTAATGAGTGATACTGAGAGGCGGTGAGTCCAGGGGTGGAATGAGGCACAGTGGATGAAGCTTGTCGCCTGAAGTTGGATGATTTAGGATGCTTGTTGGCTTGTTCCTTGTTGACATCGAAGAGCAAAATTATAATACAAGTATACAAGTGAGATTGAACAGAGGCCCTCAGATCTGACAGATAGAGGAAGAGATCCATGAGATGTGCCAAAGGCTAATGTTAGAGATCTATCAAAGATGGTCAGAAAAAAGGCATTGACTTTTTTAGAAGCCTTCTTGCCTGTGTAGATATTTATACAGGAACTATGACCAGTACAGCACTATGTGGTAAAATAAGCAAGTCGTGATCAGGAAGTACTGAAGAGAGCTGATCTTTTGGGGCCACCCGTCTGTACAGTTGAAGGAATAAGTCCGTCAGATGTCATGGTATGGTGCATTGGGGAGATTCGAGCAGCTGTGTGTGTATGACCCTCACAGCCCTGCTCACATCACAGAGGTGGGGTTTGTGGATGTCATTCGGCAGTGGCACTGAGAGAGAGAGCGTGTCCTTCAGTAGCCGCTGCTCATGTCAGAGGTCAGGCGGTCTGCAAATTTTCAGTGGCAGCGTGGCACAGGGCTGTCACCCAGCCGTTTGTGAAAAGTTGGAGAGTGATTGACGTACAGAGACTGGGGCCAGAGTAGTCCAGAATGGCCCCTGGAGGCCATGTAATTGGTGTCACCGCTGTGCGGGCACTGCCTCTGATTTATGCTGGGCTGGTCGACCCCACCGGTCACCGTGGTCATAGCTGTTGCCTTCTGTCATTACTCAGAGTGACATGGTCCAGCTATGGGACAGATATGAAACAGCTGGCCCCCCGCTGTGTACAGGCACGCACTCACACACACACTCACACATACACACTGAGATGTGCTTGTTTTGTGTCATCGGATTATGGCAGCAAACAAAAAGACAAAGTCAAAAGATAAAACCGTTCTTACATATGAACTTATGCTGCATGACAGCTACAACTGCTGACTGACAGAATCCATTGAGGACAAAAAAAACCTTCTGTTTTTCAGAAACACTGCCACTGAAGCCACGGCGCCGGAGTTTGATAGTCGCTGAATCAACTGTCTCCACACCAGACGTGTCTGAATGAAATAGACAGGAGCAAGATGGTGTTAACCAGGCTATAAATTTCACAGCAGACATTGTGGCCAGTGTCACTCTGTTCGTCTGTGATATCAAGTCTAAGGGCTAATTGGAAATACCCGTTTTCCCTTAGGTTGAAGTTATAGAAGCATTAAACGGTAGACATGCTGTACTATCTGTCCAAATATTTGTGGACACTAGGATATGAGATTTTAACAGTATGGCAACCATCTGTGTGGTTGGTGTGGCGCAACAGATAACACCACTACCTGCCACTGAGCTACCACACCATGTGGGAGACAGGGGTTTGATTCCCGGGCTGGGTGACTATGCTGGGCTACACCAATAAGAGTCCTTGGGCAAGACTCCTAACACTGCACTGACCCACCTCTGTAATACGAGTAACCTTGTAAGTCGCTCTGGATAAGAGCGCCTGCTAAATGCCGTAAATGTAAATCTCAGAAAGAATCACGGTTTTATGGTATCACAGTATACAGTATACATCTTCTTCTTTTTATTATTGTTATTATCAGGAGCAATGAACCTTAACCACTTAACACACCAAGGCTTTTTTAAACATCAAGGCATAATACTGAGTAACTTTCGGACCGCTGGAAGACTGTAGGTTGTTTAAGGGGTTAAATTAAAAGTTTTTTTTTTTTTTTTTTTTTGGATAAATGTTTTACTGTAGATAAAACATTTGAATCTATTTTGTAATATTCGTATATGTGAAAAGCCTCAGTTTAGATCATAAAATTATTAACTAAACAAACAAACAAAAAGAATAAGACCAGCCATTTGGTTGAGCTTTTTTGAGTGATTTCATATCTAGTTAATGATTATTTTCATTATAGATTCATCTGCTGAATATTTCCTCCAATACTTGGCGGCTTGGGTTTCAAAACTCAGAAAATAGTAAGTAATGGGTTGGAATCTCGGAATTTAGCTGACACTCTTATCCAGAGCGACTTACAAGGTTCCTCGTATTACAGAGGTGGGCCAATGTAGTGTTAGGAGTCTTGCCCAAGGACTCTTATTGGTGTAGTGCAGCAGAGTCACCCAAACCAGAATCAAACCCCAGTCTCCCACATGGCATGGTAGCTCACTTAAACTTTTAGTGGTGTTATCTATTGCTCCACACCAACAGATAACACCACAAATGACCATACATTTTCCTACTATTTTATACTAATGATTTACCACGTCAACTCAAGTAGACATCAGATACTTTTTTGATCAAACTGATCATCCAGCATGGCCAAGATGCACTGTAAAAAGTGATTTGTCAGATCTACCTATCTAAATGTGGTAACAAGCAAACTTAAAAAATACTTTGAATTAAGTAACTGTTCATCCAAAGTGTTTATTTGAGTTAAATTAACCAAGTTCAGCTGCTTGTAACCAAGTATTTTTTTAAGTTGAACAGACAAACCATTTTTTACAGCATGACCATATGGGTCCAGCAGTAAAACAAGCTCTACCGAACTAGTGGACAAACTTGACCAAACAACCCAGCTAAAAATCCAGCTCAGTACCAGCTGGCCTAAGCTGGTCTTTAATGTTCAAGGTGATTCAACAGCTGGTCATCCAAGTACAAACACTGAACAGCTCAGCTCTTTACCAACTTTTTTTTGTTTTGTTTTTGATGGATTAGCTGATGGCCAAGCTCAGTCCCAGCTGGTATAGTAAACGGTAGCTTGGTCACCAGCTAATCCATTAAAACAGATTAGCACATATGCTAAGTTAGTAAAGAGCTGAGCTGTTCAGTGTTTTCATCTGAATGACCAGCTGTTGAATCAACTTGAACATTAAAGACCAGCTAAGAGCTTCTAAACCTGCTACCAGCAAAAGCTGGTACTGAGCTGGATGTTTTTGCAGGGTTGAAAACAAGATTTGGTATTTAAATTATGATGGAACTACAACTACAAGGCCAACATTGCTAAAAAAACACTAGAACTCATTAGTCACCCAAATGGTTTCTATAAATACATGTCCACACAGACATATTTGCTTACATAAAGAATCGGTTCCCCAAATGGTATCAAATGTTTTCTTATTTTCTCAACTTTTGCAAATTTGTAGTTATACAGTCTGTCTTTTTCTGTCAGCAATAAAATCTGTATTTAGTTAAACTAACATTAGACTATTTGTTGTGAAGACGTAAAACATAGCTCTGAGTTTTACAGACTTTTCTTTTTTGTTTAACAAAGAAAAATTAGCTGATCGAACCATTGCATTATCACTTACCAAACAAAAAATATGAATTGGAAATCAGTAATATGAATTATTACTATGAATATTATTGTCATTAAACTTAAAGAACACAGCTGTTGTGAAGTGTAAAGAAACAGAAGCTGCATTAGAATTTAATAATTTTATTAATCCCATCCTCAGCAGATGCAACAAGAAAGTATAAAGCTTACCAACCATGCCAAACCCTTCTCTTTCAATCAACAATCCCTCTGTTGTGGGACTCTATCTTTCGTTTATAATGAATTATATCGAACTATAATTAACGTACCTAACCGTTGAGTGCTGTTAAGCTGCTATAACAGTCCGCCAGCCACCGACAGAAACTGTAAGCTCTCTTGTGGGACAAAATGTGTAAGACCTTCCCTCTGGGCACACTGCCAGGCAATTTCTTACGCGCTGACATTGGCCAGAAAGCTTTTAGAAACGCTCAAACAGTCGATTCAGGACCGGATTAGTTTTACATGGGAAGGTGGAGTAATGTAATGACTGAGATGGGAGTGGCTACTTAATTTATGCACTGCCGTCATCTTCAAAACAAAATATAGCCCACTTATAATAATAATGATAATGAACTTATATTTTGACCATTAGCAGCTACAGGCTTTAAATGGCCTAAAGCTGCCAGCAGTGTTGCGTCTCTAAGGAGTCCTTGGGTTTGTCTTCTGGATTTGACTGAGGTTTGCCACAGACCTGAACGACCCAAGGTATCTGTTCAATGCAAAACTAAACAAAATGCTTCCTTGAGTGCATACACACTTGAGAAAATCAGCAAAATACAGGGTATGATGGAATATGTATCTACAGGCCCATTCGCATGAGATTAATATAACCTGAGGTTATTTTCTTGACTCGTTTTACTGAAGGTAAAAGGCAGCAGAATCTTTACTGATGTGGGAGCACAGAGTCTGTGAAACTGTCTGATATGGTTGGTGCATTCAGACGGGACTAAAATTACTGAGAAACTATGATAATAATTACTTTACCCTACCCCCCTATGTAAAAACTAATCCCATTAGAATAGGCTTTAAGAAGTCACTAGAGAACACAGGTGTTCATAGTTCTGAAAGCAGCAAAAGGCCGAGTTTGGTTGACCTGACCTCATCTGACCTCACCTCTGATCATGGCTAGCCTAGTGGCCCTAATGTCCTGTCAAAAAAAAAAAAAAAAAAAAAAAAACATGATTAATGGCTAAATGATGTTATGATGAGAAGCTGGGTTCTTTTCTCACCTCTGGAAGCTTCCATCGGCCACTGGCATTTATTAGTGGGAGCTGCAGATCCATATTCATTCCTGAGCCCCCTGTTCAGAGATACAGAGGGATAACAGATGAAAGATGACCAGTGTGAGAGAAGGAGGATAGCATGCAGCGAGCAGCCCTTCATGCACAGTGATGTATTACGAATGCCTTCGCAGCATCTGTTGCATGCTGGCATTTATTACGACCTGTGACGGGGGGTTGCTTGGCTGGGTGCCGCCGGAGGGAGGGCGAAGTCCCCTGCACTCCAAATCGAGACGGATCTTTTCCACCACAGCCATGACACTAGAACTAATGCTCGCTCTTGTTTGGAGAGCCGCTCTGCCAGAGCCAGCCTCCACCCATCTGGAGTACCAGCGGCGTGGGTGCCAGAAAACTGCGGGCTGGCATCTGCTTGGGCGAGGCGTGAGGGGAGGGAAAGGTAGAAGCGGTCGTTTCCTTCCTCGGCCAGGTGTCAGCAGTTTTTTGAGGCTCAGGATAGATATCTAACCACTTACCTGACATGTTGGAGATGCCCTTCATCACTGGTGAGGTTTCTGCTGTGTGTTTTTGGCTGAAAGATTATACAAACAAGGATCTTCTTATTTTAGAACAGCATTTAGACATCATTTGAATATTATTTAAATAACTAACAGCAAAGATTTTTTTCACATTTTATGAGCTTAAATTTAATGATTAAAAAAAGGTCTACAAGATTGCTGTAACATTATTCAGCCGAAAGACTACTGCCAGGAACTGCTTCTGATGATCTTAGGCTAATGTGCAGCTGCTCTGGAGCAGACTACACCAGCTATGTGTGCACAATTAAATGCCTGTGTCAGCAATTAGTGCAGTAATTAGAGTGAGTGCTTGCAAACATTAGGACAGTTGCATGCAGTCTAATGTAAAGGTTTGGGCACCCTTAGATAAACTCCATGTTTTGTTGATTTTCTAGTTTCATATATTAGGTGAGAAAATGCTTTCTAGTATCAGTGCTAATATTAGAATAAACCCTGATAACATTCCTACAGAAAGTCACGGTTTTCCATTAAAACATCTCATCAAAATCAGGAAAACAAACAACCCAGGGCTCGGTTTGAAGGGGCAGTCCTAAAGAACAGAGACACTAGGGCAAAAATGATCACAGTAATAGGCAAATACAGAGAAACTGCATAGTACACAACAATAACGCATGGCAATACTTTGCAAGAAAGGAGGGTCAAAAGTAAGTATTATACAGGCAGGTACGGGAAAATTTCTGGTGGCATGGTGTGTGTGAATAGTCTGGGATCAGAAGGCTGAAAGCATGTGGCTGTGTCATGAGATTCAGGGCCATGATAGGAAGTGGAGGTTGCAGGGTGGATGGTGAAAGAAGGAGAACTGTGACAAAAACTGACCATTTTGGAGAAGTAATTTTTTTTTTTTAGAGTTTTCTTGTTAGGACTTAGCACCAGCTAACAGAGTGCTGTGCTGGCCAACATCACTTTAAGAGTGATGAGGGGAGAGGGCGCAGCAATTTGTGCTCTTTCTGACTTTGGCTGCTGATGGCAAAGTGGCATGGCTGCAATTTTGGAGCATTTTTTTGGGCATTTGTCATTAAATTTAAACACAGTATAAAAACTAAAACAAAATCAATAAAAAAACTGACAGATTCACATTATAAAAAATTATAATAAAAAGAGCAAAAATAGAGATGAAGATGATTTTGAGTGACATTTAATTTTTCCCCCAAATATGTTTTTAAAATTATACTTTCTTTGGTCCCATGGTTCATTTTTGGGTTTGCCTATTCATATGCTTTTTCTTGCATCGTTTTTATGGCACAGGTCACAGGTTTATAAAACGACAGGCCACTTTTCCTGCAGTGTGACACTTCAGTTTTAGTTAAAATAAAATACGCATGCTGTCTCTTGGCCCAGGTCTGGTTATGTGGACTGTCAGCAAATATATTTGTGTAGTGCTGTTTTAAGCCTCTTGCCTAACCATAACAGGTCATTATTTCTGTACTCGGGTGTTGTGCACTTGCCATTTTGACATTTTGTTGCTAGTCCCTTTGTGCCCCATGTCAAGCTATGATAAAATGTGAGTCAATAGCAGCTTAAGGGGAAGACACAGGCACCAGACTCATATCTGCACTCCCCTTTCTTGGCAGCCTACACTTCTTCTAGAGCGTGCTTTTCTCTCTCTCAACATGCTTCCGAATCCTTCCAAGACCCAGACGAGACGTATAGCGTTAGAATCCGGCTTCATCTGAGGACAGTGAGATTTCCCCCTCCTTAGGTTCTTCATATGGAGGAGACAGCAGTTAAGGGGGGCGGGTAGAGGTGGGGGTTGTAGTAGATTCAAATTTGCCTGCACCGCAGCTGTCTGAGCATTGTGTTTTTTATTTAGCCTGTCCACATCGCTCTGTATCTTCTCCAACTGTCACCGCAGCCTCATGACTCATGCCTTTATCCGTCCTTTCCTCCACTCCTGTTTGACAGCATTGCGTGGGCTCAGTGGACGGTCGGAGCAAACACCTTCGAACATTCCGACCATTTCAGCCGTCTGGCGGACGCATAAATAATCAACCACTTCAAATATTTCACAGATAATAGCAGAAATAAACAAGTTCGTCACCCTACTCTGCAGCCTTAGCGCTAGACGCAGTGGTGCGGAGCTTTTTTCCCCATTCGGCGAGCATTCCTATAGGCTTAGAACAACAAAAACAAATGAACTTCAGTTAGTGTCAGCACAGTTTCTACGCAAATCAATGGACCAATTACGTTTTGCTTGCTCTCCTGGCAGAGCTGTGCAGTATTGTCTGGGGACAGCACCACCATTCATATTCCGAACACCAACCGGCCACACCTGGCCATGTTCCTGCCGAGCCCCGACACGTTGAAGCAACAAAGCGCTCAATCTCGGCTGCCCATGATAAACGAGGTCGGGGTCACTTTGACATTACAGGCTCATTAACCCAAAGCAGTCTCTCTTTATAGGTCTTCACCGCCACCTACTCCAAAAATCAAACACAGCATCAGCAATGAAGGAACTACGATGCCCGCAGTAAATCAAGCGACATTATTTATCACTGTTGCAGCAGATGATTCATTTCGGATTTACTAGTCACATTTATATAATGTCCACACCATTCGCAATATCATTAATCAACAAATAGGCTACTGTTTCTGCATCTGTTCCACTGCGAGGTTGTGATTTACAGTGTACATGATTACTGTCCTTGTTTCGTAATAGACGGCGGCCTTATGCACGACCGACAGCAGTCTTAGTCACTTAATCCACATGGATAGATTGGATTTAAAATTGCTCCACAGATATTTTTACAAGACACCTGTAAAAGTGCTAATTTACACAGGTCTGTGATGTCCTCTGGCTGTTACTTAGATGAGCATGCTGTCAATTCCCACTGGTGGGGCTTCCCTGGCATGGGTATTCCCACTCCAGTCTGGATCCTGGCTGCCCACTGCTGCTTTTTTTTTTTTTTTTTTTCTTTTACAATCTACAGTCTCATCCGAGATGCACATAAAGTGCAGGAGGAATAATTTGCCATTTTGAATTTGCAAATTTATAGCCTATAAAGGCTCCTTGCCACTGCAGTTTACAGCCCCCCTCCCTTGCTTTATTGCCACAACCCTTATGTCGAGATACCCACCAACCGCCATAGTCCGTGCATTAGTATTCATAGATATGGGTACTGTCTAATTGCCTGGCTGCTTGTTGCAGACGGCGATCAGGGAATGAGTTCATCTGAAGCCTCTGGGTAGCTCCAACCGCTTTACTAGAAAAGCTCAGAAAATATTTGGGGATAGCAGAGAGCTGTAGCCATACCTGCTGGTCACAGAATTGGTCTAAAACATTCAGAGCCTGCTTCGCCAAAAACGTCCAAGTGTCCAAACTTTTAGAGGCAGTGTTTAAAGAGATCCTTGCACCACCGTTCAGTGCTGTTTGTGCTTTGTACACATGGAAAGGGGGCCTAGGATATATTCATGCAGGCTGTGGTGGAGAAATTTAAGCCCCTGAGAGCCAGACTCAGGTCTGATGTTTCTGTAAATACCACCATGTTGTAGCATTTTTTTGTATTTTAATACCAGCGTTAGTGTTGAACGGCTGAACATACTGGTTGTAAATGTGAAGCATTCAACAGAACTCACAGTGCTAAATAAATGGAAGCTGCAGGAATGTTTTACAAGGACATAAGGTAGTTAAAGAGATCTGTTCTTCTCAGAAGAATCCAAACCAGTAGCCCTGTAAGACCATCAGGGGTGCATTAACACCTATTTAAAGACATTAGTAGTTGATCATCTGACTTTATCTAACTTTAGCCTTACTGAGAGGCTTCTGCAGTGTGGTTCCCTGCTTTAACTGGTCCAGCTGGTACCACTCATCAGCAAATTATTAGGTTGAGTCAGGTCTGGTTGAGTAAGCAAAGCCTTGAGTTCTGCAGTCTTCTGGCCTGTGGCTAATGATGAGCAGTTCTCAGCCTCTAAGATAGAGGGGAAAAAGGAAATTGCTTCCTTTTAATCGGATGATTTATCTGCCTTTTGCTCAGGCCTTATCAGGGGAATCGTTTATCTGAGCTGTCTGAAGCATTGATTTATTTATTTATATATATATATATATATATATATATATATATATATATATATATATATATATATATATATATATATATAGTTTTAAGTTCATTATTTATTTCTGATCCACATTCAAGCAGATCTGCTGCATTTTACTCTGCAAAATAAAAGCCTTGCTATTTGTGTTGTACATTTGCTCTGATCGTTCCTGAACTGGTGATTAAATTCGATCTAATAATGGAATTAATTGCCGCTTGTTTTCGGATGTTCTTGTATTTTCTATCTGTGCTCACACTAGGAAAACAAAAGCAAAGTTCACAAACACATAAGCACTAAATCTCTGGATACTTTGCCTCATATGGAGTAACTAGGAGAACACTGTGAGAGTCCCAGCACCAATCTAAGAGACAACACTAGTTTATGAAATAATGTGACAGGAAATCCCTGTGAGTCGGTATAGGTCGATGGGAAATTAGCTGGTGTTCGTAAGCGCTTGTGTAGCCTAATAATCCTGAGTGTTCCCGCTGAGTGATATCTAAGGGGATATTATTACACATTCTGCGCTATTAAGACGTTGAATAAATGAGGGGTGTAAATGAGGATAAATGGCCAATAAAGTCTCTGTCCTCTGCCATTTGGTAAGTCATCAATTCTCTCTCAGTTTGTTGGACTTCTGGGAGCAGAAACTGCGTGACGTATCTAGAACATGCAGCAACCATTGAGTCATTTCCCATGTCCCTTTTTGGAATGAGTAGAAGGAATGGGTAAGCACTATGTGGGTACATGAAACGATATGTATGATGTTGATATGATGTATGGTGTACAGTAGGTGTCAAATACGTTAGCTATGTACTGAAATATACACTCACCAAGCAATTACACAAATACTAGGTTGGGCCTCAATTTGCCATCAAAACAGTCTCAGTTCTTTAGGGCACCAGGTCCACAAGATGTTGAAAACAGTCATTTGAGATTCTGGTCCATGTTGACATGATTGAGTCAAGCAATTCCTGCAGATTTTTCAGGAGCATTTCTACCACCTCCACAAAAGGGGATTGAATTCAGATTTTCAGATTCAGATCTGATGACTGGGAAGGCCAATGAAGAAGACTAAACCCATTATTATGTAATGACTTGCTGGAACTAGTCATTAGAAATTGGGCAAATTGTGGTCAGCATGATCAGCAACAATACCCAGATAGGCTGTGGCATTGAAGTGATGATTGATTGAACAGGCCCAAAGTGTGCCAAGAAAGCATTCTCTACACCGTAAGGATGCTTAGGTCCACAGAGTCATTGCTGTTGGTTCCAAACACAGTATTATCTATGAGCTTCAGCAGAAAGAGAGATTCATCAGACCAGGCTATGTCTTTCCAGTCTTCAACTGGCTAGTTTTACTGAGTCTGTGCTGAGCCACTGCAGCCTCAGCTTTCTGTTCTTGGCAGAAGTGAAATCTGACACACTGCAGCCCATAGATACTGCAGCAAACCCATGCTTTTGTGTTTACCATAGTACAATGAATGTAGAATGGATGTCTGAGTCACTGTAGCCCAGTCTGACCATTTTCATTGCCCCCTCTCATCAACAAGATGTTTCAACAAGTGTCTGCAGAACTGAGCATATCTGGATATCTAAGATAATCGCATGATCGAGTTTGTGTGCAAGTATTCCTATTTAAATGCTAAGTGAATGTACACAGCTAGACAAAGTGCCATTTTGAGAAGGGGTATATATCTCAGTTTGGAAGCAGTATCCATTTAAAACAGCTCTCAAGGTCAATGAAAACTTTTCTTCAGCAATTAAATCATTTAATAATTAACAATGAGTCCCTCCAGCTTTTAGATACATGCATTTCCATGCTAGCAGATGCTTTTTTGAGGTCTTTGAATGGAATTGCATTGTCCATTCAACCTCGAGAGGACCAAGGTCTAAGTTCCCTTGCGTCATTTTAAGGACCATTATCTTTTTTTTTTTTTCATTTTCTTTGAAATGATAAACTCTTTCAATCATAGTTGCCTCATTTGCAGTCACTAAGTAGAGGAACTGTGCTTAAATGGACTTTAAAAGCATGACTCTTCTTGCAGTGTACGGTCATGCAACATTAAAAAGTGCCCAATGCATTGGATGTTTCAGGACCAGCTCATTAGGCAGAGAGCCTGTCTTTTTTATGACCTAGATCAATTCACGGGACGTTGGCTGAGATGCCCATAGACAGTTACAACAGAGACAGGGAGTGTAAAAGGAAAGACAAGCTGAAAATGTCATAAACTTTTATCCTTTCAGATATCTGGCCATGCGTAAACACGCACTGTCTCTTTATTATGAGGGCGGTGAAGACAAATGCATGTCCTAACTCACTTTCACACAAGTTCTTACCTGCTTTGACCTTTGCAGGGGGTTTCTGACTTCACTTGAGTGCTTTAATGCCCTACTTATGCAGTGGGAAGGATGAATGCAAAAGCTTTATAAACTCCTCAGCTCTGGCAAATAATTGATGAAGCAGGAAAAATGTACTACACTGCACACTTACTGAGTGGAGAATAATTACACCATGCACACACAACACGTACACACACACTCAGCCACACAGCCACACACACATACTTTACAAGGCACAACAGAAAGGAACACACATTCCTACGCCACCTGGGGTTTCAACCCACAATCCTCTGATAAACAGCTGAATCCCACTGGCACTTTTAACACTCCACTGAATACAACAGAGAAATGTGTGGCAGGAATGTAACACAGTGAGCGTGCAAGCCATTTCAAAGGAACCAGTCAGAGACACAAACCGCAGGAAGAGAACAACTCGTCCTATCAGTGCAGTTAGAGCAGAGGAGAAATTAAGTGCAGGCACAGAGCTTTAGAGTTTTAGTTTCACTGTAAATAATATTCGCACCATGAGCAGCCGTATTCAAGGACTAATAAATAATGACATATTTGTCGAATCCTCGCTTTCCTATCAAAATTATAAAACATAAATGTTAGAGACCCAGATCACTGGCAATGAGTGTACTCCAGAAGCCACAAAGAGTGCATATAGGTGGGAAGTGGGTGTTTCCCATAATTTTCTGCTAATATTTCCTTAAAAAAAGTATTTTTAAAGAAATAAAAAAATATTTATCAAAAATAACACCTTAGTTTAAGCCATTACCCCTGCGTTCCACTTTACTCTATGGGAATTAAATGTTAGCTAGTTAGTTACCTGAGGGGCCACAGTAAATATTTTGGTGACACTTTTTTTGAAGTGTTCCTAAGTAGATGAAATTAAGGCTCATGAAACCGAACTCTCAGTATCATCTCAACAACAGCACATCAGTGATGGAGCAGCATCTAAACATTCAGTGGAAAATCAAGAGACTTTCAATTACCTGAATAAATAAAATGTGTTTATAATCTGCTGAATCCAGCTGTTCTTCGCTTTATATAGAGTCCAAGTTCAGATCTGTAGACGTTCATCTGAGGAATCACTGATCAGCTAACAGATCAATTACAGAGCATCTCAACATCCTCAGCCAGCTGCTGTAGACCTGCTGCTGATAGTCTGGAACTGGAGCTTTACTGGATTAGGTTAGGATTAGGGTCAGGATGAGGGTTAGGATTAGGTCTTGGGTTGAGGTGAAGTTCAGGATTAGGGCCAGGATGAAGTTTAGGATTAGGTCTTGAGTTGAGGTGAAGTTCAGGATTAGGGCCAGGATGAGGATTAGATTTTGGGTTGAGTTTAGGATTAGGGTCAGGATGAGGGTTAGGATTAGTGTCAGGATGAAGTTTAGGATTAGATTTGGGTTGAGGTTAAGGTTAGGAATAGGGTCAGGATGAGGGTTAGGATTAGGTTTTGGGTTGAGGTTGAGGTTAAGGTTAGGATTAGTGTCAGGATGAGGGTTAGGATTAGGCTTTGGGTTGAGGTTAAGGTTAGGATTAGAGTCAGGATGAGGGTTAGGATTAGGTTTTGGGTTGAGGTTGAGGTTAAGGTTATGAATAGTATTAATTTTTGGGTTGAGGTTAGGATTAGGGTCAGGATGAAAGTTAAGCTTAGGTTTAGGGTTGAGGTTAAGGTTAGGAATAGGGTCAGGATGAGGGTTAGGATTAGGTTTTGGGTTGAGGTTAAGGTTAGGATTAGGGTCAGGATGAGGGTTAGGATTAGGTTTTGGGTTGAGGTTAAGGTTAGGACTAGGGTCTGGATGAGGGTTAGGATTAGGTTTTGAGTTGAGGTTAAGATTAGGATTAGGGTCAGGATGAAGGTTAGGATGAGGTTTGGGGTTGAGGTTAAGATTAGGATTAGGGCCAGGATGAAGTTTAGAATTAGGTTTTGGGTTGAGGTGAAAGTTAGGATTAGGGCCAGAGTTAGGATTAGGTTTTGGGTTGAGGTTAAGGTTAGGATTAGGGTCAGGAAGAGGGTTAGGATTAGGTTTTGGGTTGGGGTTAAGGTTAGGATTAGGGTCAGGATAAAGTTTGGGATCAGATTTTGGGTTACGGTTAAGGTTAATATTAGGGCCAGAGTTAGGATTAGGTTTGGGGTTGAGGTTAAGGTTAGGATTAATGTCAGGATGAGGGTTAGGATTAGGTTTTGGGTTGAGGTTAAGGTTAGGAATAGGGTCAGGGTAAGGGTTAGGATTAGGTTTTGGGTTAAAGTTGAGGTTAAGGTTAGGATTAGAGTCAGGATGAGGGTTAGGATGAGGTTCAGGATGAAGTTTAGGATCAGATTTTGGGTTGCGGTTAAGGTTAATATTACGGCCAGAGTTAGGATTAAGTTTTGGGTTAAAGTTGAGGTTAAGGTTAGGATTAGGGTCAGGATGAGGGTTAGGATGAGGTTCAGGATGAAGTTTAGGATCAGATTTTGGGTTGCGGTTAAGGTTAATATTACGTCCAGAGTTAGGATTAAGTTTTGGGTTGAGGTTAAGGTTAGGATTAGAGTCAGGATGAAGGTTAGGATGAGGTTTTGGTTTGAGGTTAAGGTTAGGATTAGGGCCAGGATGAAGGTTAGGATGAGGTTTTGGTTTGAGGTTAAGGTTAGGATTAGGGCCAGGGTGAAGTTTAGGATTAGATTTTGGGTTGAGGTTAAGGTTAATATAAGGTTAAGGCCAGAGTTAGGATTAGGTTTTGGGTTGAGTTTAGGATTAGGGTTTTTTACATTTACTCTGTATATTACTGCTATAACTGGTAATATGCACATATACAGAATCGGTTGGACCTAAAGGATGGGAATACATATATACTTTCTGATTATTGTTATACCACCCAGGGTATATTACCATGCCACTGTCTGTTTCTGTGTCTGTTTAATACTACAAATATCTATCTCTGTATTTAGAGTTCAACTAAAAGTAGTCTAAACCTGAAGTTTACATTTAATATTTTAAGGGGTTTAAGTGGGACTGAAACCTTCCTGTATATTAGTTAAAAACTGTTCAAGTATATCAGTCTGGAAAGGTTTAAAAATAATATGCAGTTCTAGGGCATGACTGAACCACTGGGATAGCCATTATCCACAAACTGAGAAACCTATGAACATTGATGAATCATCTCAGCAGTGCCCCCAAGGGCTCCGCAGCAAATGATCCAGGAAATCATCAGACGTTCCAGAACATTCAAGTAACCACAGGTCTATTTATCCCCAGCTAAGTTCAAGGTCAGGCCTCCTCAGTAAGAAAGGGATGTGGCAAAGTGTTATTCATTGGAACAAAGAACAGTGGCCTTTTAGAGTAGTGCTGTATGAACAGACAGGTCAAAAGTATAAAGTTTTAGACAACATGTCAAACATGGTGGTGGTAGTGCGGCAGGGTTGACATGCTTTACAGCCTCAAAGCTTGATCAACGTAACATCACTACAGAAACCATGAATTCTGTTGTGTATCACAGAATTCCTAATTATACTGTCTGCTCATCTGTCCAAGACCTAAGTTGAAGCATAACTGGGTTGTGCAGTAAGACCATGATTAAACGCAGAAAAGCAATTTCAAATCTGAATGACTGAAAAGAAACTAAATACATGTTTTGTAGTGGCCTGACTCAAACCCAGTAGAGATGCTGTGGTAATTTGCATGTTGGATAACTTTGTGGGATATATTATTTGAAATAACAATTTAACTGCATTTTATGTGTGTTGAGGTTCTATTTGTATAATATTATATTTTGCTTGAAGAGATAAAACACTATAAAACACAATAAAACACTGTGACAAGTATAACATCTAACCCAGGCTTGCTCATGCCTACATCTGTGTTCCTTTCTTTACGTTCTTGCATGTGCCTTAGGCCCCGTCCACACATATTCATATATCTTTAAAAATGGAGATTTCTCTCCCTACATTCTGAAAATATTTCTCTCCACACAGAGACAAAAACACTAGTATGAGCATGCTAGTCCTGTATAGGGGATCCTCATAAAGAGAGACATCAAAACACTGCAAAGAAGGAAGAAAACACGGAGTTTAATCCCAAATTACACCATACTCCTTATGGAAAATTACAGAATCCAAATGTTAATGAGCAATATATCTATATATCTGTAATGGAACTGTATTTACATTTATTCATATGTGGAAAGATGAAATCTAGTGCTATCTGCATATAGACTTTGTAGTTTTATGGCTTATGTAGTTCACTATATAGGGAGTAGGGAGATATCAGTGTTTTTTACAAATCTCCATTTTCCCTGTCCACACGACAACACTGACAACAGAGTTTTCAAAAATTTACACCTTGGCCATTTTCAGTGAGAGGGCCGTTGGTCTCATGTGTTTTTGTGTTTGTGTTTGCTTTTGTCTCCGTCTTTGCCCCGCCTTGTCATTAGTGTTCCCACCTGTGTGATGTCCGTAGACCTGCTCCCTCCTCACCTGAACCATGTGTTTCTAGTCTAGTCATGTCCATTAGCAATCCTATTGTTCCAGTGGTTCTTTGTCTGGTCTTGCACCTACCTCTGTAGCTCTTGCTTTATTTTTCTATGTTTCCTTGTTGTTTTTTGCTCAGTGTTTTGTTTGTCATAATTATGTTCTAATTAAATTCAATTCTGTACCATGCTTCAGTCCTGCCTTCAAGTCTTTTCTTTTGTGACAGAACTGTAAAATATACGTTTTCATTGCACTTTAGATAGTGACATCAACAGCTAAACCATAAATGCATTCTGCTACTTTGCGTTACACCCATTGCTGACACATATGTGCAAATGTGCACACACACACACACACACACACACACACACACACACACACACACAGTTAGGATAGTTCATATAGAGGAGCACTGCCAATATAACAGGTCTCTCTGAAGCAGTAAAAATGTGAACCTATTGGCACCATGCCTAATCTCAGGATTGGGCGAGAGGGGTACAAAGCTCCCCACTATATATTTGGGATGAGTTGCCGAGTTAGGGATGTTGATGAGGGGTGGTGGCCATCCAACACTCCCAACCTCACTTACCTAGCTCTTGTCATTGAATACAATCAAATCCTCGCAGTAGTAGTTTAAAATCAAGTAGAAAGCCATCTTCCCTGGGACACATTTACCCCATGCAAAGTAGGATGCATTATTTTTTAATACCCTTGATTTCAGAACAAAGATGAAAAATGAACAGGTGTCCTAATACTTTTGTCTATGTAATGTATTTATTGTCTTCTGTACTGTATACATGTTTATAATTAGTTTATCTTTGAAATTATAACTTTAAAGGAGTTAGGAAAATGTTTTAGCTAATTTATTGCTAGAGGGCAGTGTTCAAAAAGTTACTAACACCTATGATCATAAAATTTGACAGAATTTTCCCCCAGAAACTATCATAACACAAAGTAATCTCAGCGTAAATACAGTAGATAGGTAAATCTGACTTCATAGTTGACCGTGGCTTCCTTAAATACACTTGTCATGAGCCTTAATGTGTATGTAGGTTTATGTCAGACCCTTTTCAAATGATGTAACCATCACTGCCCACATACTTCTGTGTGTCCTTTACACTGGCATGAATGTTAAACAGTACATCCACTAGAGTCGAAGGTTTCTGACAACAACAAACATTACGATATTGGAGGAGGTCATGATAATGTAAGAGACAGGGCCGTAAACGTTAAGTAAAAGGGGTGTAAAAGTTTGAAAAAAATGTCGTGTCCATGTGGCAGTGCTCATGTTTTCGCTTGCATTATTGGCTACATTGCTCCCAGTGGTACTGCTCGGTTAATTTCCAGTGGTACTGCTCGGTTAAGTCTATATCCTTACGCTCGTATCCGTATCTGAGTTTAACCTTCAGCATAAATGCATTTAAACACATTCTTTTACTAAGTTGTTACCCATGTCCTTTTGGACAGTCTCAGTCAATGCATTCATCATGAAGTACTGTATTTCTACAAAGGGAAGCTGACATAATAAAAGGTGGGAAAATGGAGCATGAGGTTTTAATATGAAATATAGTACAGTATATCCAAAAGAGCTCCTAAAAAGAATGTTTGTGGGTGGACTGAACGAGTAGTGTTTTATATTTTTTCTTCTGCAATATTGAGTGAAATCTCACTTTGGAGCTGAGCAGAGTGGAATGTGTTTGGTTTTGTGATTTCGCTTTGCAATACCATCCAAAAGTACTTTCCTATTAGTCCTTCTACATTCCTTCTCAACATCAAGCACTCACACATTAAAAGGTAAGATAAAAAGCAGAGCTAGCTCTGGCATGTTGGCAAAGTTAATCCTGGTGAAGTGTCCTTCACAATTGGTTGCTTCAACAATACAGATCTACCGAAATAAACTTTCTCCCCAAAGAGGAGTGTTTATTCCACTCCTGACTGCGGTACACTGGATTCAGGCCATGCTAGCACTTGGAAATAGAGACTATTAAAATATTCAACAGCGCTGACATTGTCTACCACTACTAAATAATGTATTTCCGCTAATTTCAGGCATTTACCTCCTGTCTGTCATTCAGTATGGGTTGGCATATTTGCTTACGTATGCTCCTCATTTCTGTGTAAATTATGGCAATCGTCTGTCTTTGTGTCAGGTTTGGATTGTTCCTCCAAGGGAAAGTCATGTGGCCTTGGCTCTGATGGCTACCACCCAGAGTTTGCATGGAGTATAACTTCAGCGGAGGACTCCTGGGCGGAGGATCACGGAGGCATGGAGACCCCAGGAGGAAGTTCTCAAGGCTGGGAAGAAGGTAAGAGGAAGGGAAATATCCATCTTAACTTTAGCTACATTTTCTACTGTACTTTATGGGGTTTACGCCACCGCTGGATGCATTACCAGCGGACTGCATCAAGGATGAATGCGGTTCGTTAGTAGACAAGAGATTGGAACGGTTCATTCTCCGATTGATAATTTCATCTCGACTCATCTCAACAGATCAAGGAAGACAGTATCAGAAGGTAGATAAGGGTTTAGCTAGGTGCAGTAGGACATCTGCATAATGGGGATGGTGTGTGCAGCGTGCTGCGATTATGAGAGATATGTACATTAACAAAACCTCATTATATAGTCAGGTTGCGGAGAAGGTTTGGGAATTACATGCTCTTCAGGCACTGCTCATGCACTTCAAAGGAAAATGGAGCAATTCCTCTCGGCTTTCAATCCAGTCACCTCTTGCTGTTTCTCTCGCAGCTCTTTTTTGTTGTCCTTGCACATCCAGTGGTGGGGGAGGAATCAGGGAACAGTGTGAAATAGTCATATTCATCAAGAGTATAAACATCGGCAATTCATCACAGGGTGGATCATTTAGAAGAAGATATTTATCTGAAAGCAGAACCTGTTCGGCCAGGGGCCTACTCCAGATTTCCTCCAGAAATAAATAGAAATGCTACGTTTCCTGAGTGCAACTTATGAAAAGGTTTAATAGCAGCAAATTTTCTCCTTCCCGCCACTGAATATTCATAGCAGACGCTTTAAAGGCCACTGTATTAACCTTATAGGAGGAGATTAGTCACACACAAGCGCAACATTGATTTACCTTCGAAAAGATAAAATAGTTTCGTTTTTTCTATCTTTTAAGGTTATACATCTTTATCTCGATAAACACAGCCCAGCCAGGAATCCGTCAGCGCTGTGCAAAACCGTTTAAACACACCCCAGAGCATAGGAAATTAAAATATATGTGCATACCTCCCACCCCGCCGTATGAGTTGGTATGCAGGGAGCCGGCAGTGAAAGACTCCGTCCAGCATTTATACACCAGGGGAAATAGAAGATGAGAAGTTTGATGAATGTGAAGCGCGGAAATGCCAGGGCTATTTACCTTTTCTTTATGCCGGCGTGCCTGCTGTCTCTGGGGACGTGTCGGCGTGCGGCTGTCACTGGATGAGGGCTAAGGGAGGAGGGACCAGATCAGCGGGATGTGATTGACTGTGGCAGGGCCACTCTGCCTGGGGAGCGTTGGCCCAGGGAAGGGGTGCACAGGAGGTTACCAGCAATACAGAATTGGGGATTTGTGGTTGTGGTTTGCTCATAGCTGTCTATGTTTCCTCTTCATACTTATCACTTACCATAGATTTCCGTTGGAAAAAGTATTGGGATGCCTACAGTATATATCTACAGGGGCTTTTATGACGTTATATAGGGGCTTTCAGCTCTAACAGCAGGTCTGGAACTGCAGTTTGCTAGATCGGGTCATGCCTTCAGCTTATGATGATTTGGGAGAAGACTGTGATAGAGGGGGGGAGACCTCGGAGAAATATTTTGGGCTGAAGTTTTTCTTTGTGGTAGGAAGCCAAGTCCCGCCTCTGATATGTGGAGCCAGGAATGATAAATGACAGGGTTAAAGGGTAGGTGATGGGGTGCTGCACTTGTCACAGCCACGTTGACGTTAGATTAAGGAGGAGTGGCTTCAGGCATGTTCCTCCTCCCAAAATGTAATGTTATGTCATAACTCTTGAGTCAGCAGAGCCTTTTTTGCACTATTCTTCTCAGCACTCTGCAACCTCGCTCTATTACTTTATGTGGTCGGACTCTTGGTGGCTGAGCTGCTCTCTGTGGTTCCTAAACACTTCCACTGTTCAATAATAATACCACTCACAGCTGATGATGGAAGGATCTAGGAGTTGTTGTTGCAGTGGCTCCTATTACATACAGAACCATGCTGGAGTTCAGTGAGCTCTTTAGAACCTCCCATTCTTTCCCTAATGTGTGGAAAGGCAGACAGCATGGCTAGGTGCTTGGGTTTATACACCTCTGGCAATGGACCTGAATGAAACACTGTTGGTGTGTCCCAATACTTTTGTCCATATAGTGTATGCAAGCACATAGGAAAGTTCAATGTATATTGAGTACTGTAAATACCAATTGCGCTTATACGTCTCTTATTAAATACAGTTTGGACATGGTTTGATGCCTAAAATTAGCTTGAGACAATATAGCTAATGTAGCTTAACAGCAGTAAAATGCTCCACCAGGTTAGCTTCATGCTAACTGCATTACCTTCATACAGTAACAGAAGTTTTAGTCATGTGTGGTCAGCCAAATGCCTTCTAACTTGTGTGCTGCCGTGCCCACTGCATGAGTTTGATGCTTACCAAACTTTTGTTGGTGGGAGGCATGGCCTAGCTGAGTACCATCACATGATCCTAGCAAGCTGGGAAGTGGGTGTGAGGGCTATAATGCACTTCTTTTGAGTCATATGAAGTGCCACCACATCTTAGTCAGTATCTTCAGCTTATCAACCTTGAAGGAGAACGCTAACTGCCAATGTTGCTTTGTCAAATAACAGACGCCCACATTGTCTAACATTATTAGGGCTGAGTGGTGAGGGCAAAAAAAAGGCATGTCAGAAGTGGTCATTACTGCAATTACTGCAAACTGTTTTCGCATGTATTCTTAAATTCACCTTTAAAGGCACTTGCATATAAGATAACACCAACATGTTTCATATTAAACTGTTCAGAACAATCTCAATTCTCATGATAACGAGACTGCATGTGACCTAGAGCACTGTGTGAAGAGATACTCTGACCCTAAACCTGAAAAATGTATGTCCAGTTTTTGAAATTCTTCTTATTTATTGTGAAACATACCTTAACTCATGTGGATGGATTGTTTTGGTGCTTGAAACGGGTTTAGCTTCACAAAAACAGTGAAATGTATGAATAAAGTATTATAAATGGTGAGAAGCTGGAGACAGGTTTCTGAGTGTCCATTGGTCCACCACCAACCACCAATTACAGATGAGAATTACTCTGTAATCTGTAAGCTGATGCTCTTATCCAGAGTGACTTCCAAGGTTACTCGTATTCCCAAGGTGGACCACTGTAGTGTTAGGTATCTTGCCCAAGGACTCGTAGTATTGGTGTAGAGCAGCATAGTTACCCAGACTGGGAATCAAACCCCAGTCTCCCACATGGTGCAGTAGCTCACTGGCCAGTAGTGGTGTTAGCTGTTGCGCCACATCAACCACCACTCCAAAATAACGGACACACAAATCCAGTAGTTAAATACGGCAAGAGGCAGCAACGAGTATCTGAACTCGTCTTCATAGTCGTGTAACTCCGGATGTGAAAATGTTTGAACCAGATTTCTGTGCTGTATTAGCACAGATATATTAACCCTTCAAACAGCATTGGTCCGCTGGCAGGCCAAAAGTGTTATTACAAGCTTATATTGCCAAAGAATAGCCCCACCAGTTCGTACAGAATTCCCTGTATTTACTGAGTAAAGCACATTACTGTCTAAGAAGACACCGGCACTGTCCGTGGGCCCCAAAGGGTTAATGCATTTTTTTTTTCTTCTATAAAGTTACAGTTTCAGATAAATTAAGTTTTGTTTATGCAGCAATAGTTTCAGGATAAAATTGAGGTGATTCAGTAAGTACGTAGAATAGGGTTGTCTCTTTGATAAGATTCCCTCAAGCATTTAATACCTTGCTTCATGAGCACATTGGTTTCTCTTTCTGTTTTGCTCCCTTATGTGAACAATTTACTCCAGTGTGTGGGCTGAGTGACACAGAGTGCAGGACTAACTTGCACACACAGGTGACCATATTGCACTTGCTCTATCCCTGCTGGTGCCCCGGGCATGCCGATTAGCCACATTAGTATGCTTAGCGGCATTAATGACAGCCCTATAGAGTCCTCACTGGGCAGCTCCATTTGCATGAGCGGGAATCAGAAATGGTTAAGGCGAGCAGAAGAAGCAGCGGTCTGATCATGGGACATTAATTCCCGGGCATCTCTCTGTCTCAGGGGCCTAGGGAGTGTTTTTACAGGGTGGCTGAAGAACAGATGGTGGGGAGGGGCGCTGGCTTAGATCATCACTGAAGCTGAGGTGGGGAAATCGGCACAGACACTCATCAGACGGAACTGCCCCTGTCTTAAAGTCAGATCAGAGTGCAGACAATGAGGGAAGCATAAGGAACTCCTTTAAAGAGGCCATAGCCTATTTTTGTCTTATTTTTATTCTGTCTTATTCACTTGAGATGTTTGTGTGGGTTTATGTTTTTTTTTTTTTTCTTCACACCAAAAGCAGCTAAATCTCATACTGAGTTGACACAGATCAGAGATTTTAAGAAGGCATTTCTTCTTAAGAACTGTGTGTAAATGTGGCCTATCACTATTGACCCGATATATCTAATTCTTGTGTGAAACTACGTTGTTAGTCTGCTTACCTTGCCTGCTCTAAGGGCAGTGGTAGCTCAGTGGTTAGAAGGCTGGGTTATTAATCACAGGGTTGTGCGTTTGATACCCAGGTTCACTGACCTACCACTGTTGGACCCTTGTGCAAGGATGGATTAAAGGTGGAGGTCGATTGTCTATGTGTGCAACACAAACGGTGATTAAGTGGTCATGCTTTTCTCAGAGAAATTCTACAGGACCCAACCACTGGGATTACACATAGGTCCCAGACCATTCCCTTCATCCATATTCTAATCACTTACCACCTCACAAGCTCTGCACAGAGGTCATCCAGTAGGTACTTCCCTTATAACCCCTATAACCTCACTTCGTAGGTCTTTTAACCAGCCTCCCAGGTGACTAGGGCTGGATCTAGCCCCACTGGCAGTGGTAACGCTTGCTCAGAGCCACCAGTTCCATATAGACTCTAAGCACTATGTCAACAACTGTGCACAATACACATCTGCACTACATTCATCCATAGTAAATACTATCAGAGCTGTTCAGCATGTTGAGTCATATGGCTACCAGATCAGACAAAATGAGTTATATTAAACGCCTTGGACGCAGCCCTCCTTTCGGTCTTCCATAATGGAAGAACGGATTGTTTGCTTTATTTATGATGTGAATAAAACAACAAAATTCCAGTTAAATTAAAAACAAAACAACATTTTTAATGTATGATCTGTATCAAAATGGATGTGAATATTATGAATATTATACCTGTGAAAATATTAAGTAATGTTAAAGACTCCAGAAGCAAGGCAAAGTACTGTACTATTTAAAGTAAACATCAAAAAATGTAAAAACAGGAAAACAAAAACAATAAGCGAAGCAAACATAGTAATACATAAAAATTAAAAAAGTAAATTCTATTAAATTAAATTGACATATAACTAAAAGCTATATGACTATTTATGATGAATTAGAGAAATCAAAAAAAATTATTTAAACCCTTTTTTTCAAAATTTATTTTTACCCAAATTTTCATAGCCAATTACCCAGCTCACTCATTAGTACTCTCCCCCTATCACATATAATGATACCTGCCACACACACCACCACCTCCTTTCAAACTTCCATCAATGGAGCATCACCAGGCAACCAACGCGCTCAGAGGAAAGTGCTGGGTACCCACCCACGGAGACCAAGGCTAATTGTGCTCTCTAGGGCTCCAACTGCTAATGGCAGGCCTTAGCGGCATGGGTCACAGTGACAGTGCCTTAGTCTGCTGGACCACTCTGAGCCCTGAAAGCTACCAAATGTATGTTTTGAGTTTACTCACTCTTGAATTTGTTTTAATTATTAATATATATATATATATATATATATATATATATATATATATATATATATATATATATATATATATTTTTTTTTTTTTTTTTTTATTTATTTATTTATTTTTTTTTATCTATAGTTATTTTCGCACACACATACTCCCTGTAGCATTTGGGTTAAACAAATGATTTGTCCAAAAAAAAGCTATTTTATGCTGATTTTGCTGTTCCAGTCTTGGCTGGTGCGCCCTCAACTGATTTCAGATGTAGTTCTGCTGTGTCTGTAACTCTGCCTCCATTGATGATGAAGCAGTGAGGCCTTTTCCCTCTGTTTCCCTCTAGCCGTGGACAGCGACCTTCCAAATGTTTGCGCTCTTACTGGTTGCTGCAGCAACATCTGCATCATAAGAGCATAAAAGCCAATTGGCTGCTTTCTACCTTTCTCCTCATCTCATTAATCCCTGCCTTGGTACAAAGAGGACGAGAGATCTGCTTTAGTTAAGATTGTGGAGTGGCTAAGCGCAACTGATTTGAGACTCTATGACTAAAAAAACATGATGTTGAATAAAGTCTCTGGTGGTCAGCGATATCGTCCAGATAGACACAATTTAAAGCTTTAAAAAACACAAAAAAACACTACAAAATTTTACAAATATTTTCTAATCCTATATTTTACAGCTCAGTTCCCTATTCTGTTGATAGTGCTCAATTTCTATTATTTCCCCCCAAAGGAAAAATGTCGTTTTTAATTAGGGCTTAATAGATCTTCCAATCCCTGTTTGTTCCAGCACAGTTAAGTGGAATTGAAAAGCAGATGAAAATTAAAATAAGCCCCTTGGCATTTAAGCTTTTTTCTTTTTTTCAGTCTCCCTGTCAGAGGCCATATCGCTTGCATGTGGCTACTTTGCCGCCATTCACACAGGGATTAGGCCATGTATGATTGCACATTGATTTTCGATCATGCGTGCACAGTCCAGAAGGCAGCAGCTGGTTGATAAAAAAATAAAGCATGAAAAATCATGAGAAGGTGAAGTGCCCACTGAGGCTCCACTGATTCGTTAGCTTGGTCTGGCTCAGTTTGTCTTCTCTTTCTGATTGTGGCAGAGCTCTGCTCTGGTGGCGAGGGAGTTTGTTGGTGTTTGTATTTGCCAGAGTGGATCTGTGTGTTTCTGTTGAATAGGAATCACATGGAGAGCCCACCCAGCCTCGAGTAGAGTGATTGGACGAACACATGCAGGTGAAACTAATGACTGTTTCCCTGTTTTGGGGGGTCCTGCCTGGTGGGCAGGATTCAAACTGAGGGCAGAAGGATTTATACAGTCCATCAGCCGTTAATTGCGCTGCACCGCCCGTTGGGGTCAAGGTCAAAGTGCTTCTAGACCTGCAGACACTTCACGTTCTTCAGAGGTCAGATCCTCTGTGGCTAAACCGCACAAAATAACTGCATCTTTCATCGTTTTGCATGATTTTTTTCAGAGACTCATGTGATCACTTTGGCTAATTGCACATTTGTATGCGGGAGCCGCATAACTTTAACTATGACTGGGCAGAAAAGCAACACATCAGCAAAGCAATTACATTCAAATGCAAAAGCAAGGCTTATCAGAGGCTAGGGCAAAACACCTTAGCGTACCTTTCTACACAGCTTCAGCTAATGGCAAGCACATAAATCCTCAGTTTCTGGCAAATCTCTTTGCTGACCTTATTGAAAGTCACCACACAACCCATGCAAACTTCTGTGCATGCCTCAAAATTACCTTGTATAATAGGTCTCGGGAGTGCCTTCCCTCCTACTGCCTTTTTGATTCTGGAGAAGTTCCGAACGGCAGCAGTCCATGTCAAACAAGTGTCTAATTGAAGTTCGCAGCAAAAGTGTTTATTTATTCATCTGTTTGTTGGCTCACTCGCTCATGTGAGGAATTATAATGGATCAGTGAGCTGCAGATAGTGGCCGAGGATCTGGCTCCCTCTGCTGAAGCCAAACAACCTCTCCACCTGTGGAGACCTCAGTGTGGCTGTAGACAGTCGGCTCGTGATGAGACTTGATTAGTAAAGCATAACTCAAAAGTGGAAAAGCAGCAAACGCAATGTTTCACAATATAACTTTTAAACAAGAGAAAGTTTCAGAACGCAAATGAAGATATGTTTAAGAATCTGTTCTATTTGTAGGTTAATATTAAAGTTTAAGCAAATTTAAAAGCTTTCATTTAACCCTTTAATGCAGAAAGGCTTACCACACACTAAGGTGTATTATCTAGTAACTATAGGGACTTCTGTACAAACTGGTGGGGCTATTCTTTGGTAGTAGAATACTTTTGGCCTGCCAGCGGGACATAGGCTGTCTGAGGGGTTAATATAAAGCTTATGTTAAAATTTGAAAGATACTATTTGCCACTCAAATTGGTGAAATCATTTTTAATTAAAATACAAAATATGAATATGAAAAATGAATTTAAAAGAAATGCAGAATAGAAACATTTTCACTAATAGTGAAAATTGCTCTATCCTACTTGGATGAGTGTATCATCACACAAAAATCAACCAATAAAAATGCTCCAAAATGATTAAGGATAAAGTTATTACGGTAAAACTGACATTTTGGATATGCATTTTTTTTTCCTGAAAGCAACAATATGTAGTTTTTGAATTAACATTTGTGTTTTTATATGGATTAAAAATGGCTTCTTAGGACCCCATTCAGAATTTCTGTTAGTTTAGATTTGCCAATATAATCAGCCTCAATCAAAAATGATGTAAAGATGCCGTTTAAAAAAAAAAAATTATCACAATCAGGTGATCTATTATATTAGCATACATTGGGCAACTGAATTAATAAGGGCTACTGTTGATGATTTCATGTGTTGAGGTCACAGTGTTCGCAGTGTTGCAGTTATATAAGCAGCAGCAGCAGCATTAAAATCAAGCCCAGCTGAAATGAGAGGACATCTGTTGGGGACCTAAACAAGTTGGCTTGCTCTGGCAATCAATGACTCCCCTTGAAGAGTAGTTGTGACTAATCAAGCTAAAATGCGTTGACATTTCAGACCAAAGGGCAGCTTTTAGACATCAGTGGAGGCAATGCTTTGACAGCTTGTTCTGACATATTCATGAGGGGTCTCATAAGTACACACGTACCTTTCAGTGAAAGAGCATGATGTGCCTGGCATATAATGCCTAAATTAAACACTGGGCGGGAGGGGGTGGGGGGGACGAACAGTGTTATATCATAATGCCTATTATTAAACCCATGTTCCAAATTTAAAAATGTGTACTTTTCCTCTCAAATTGATCATTCATAATTAAAATAATTACTATTAAATGAGCAAGGAATGCAAAACAGAAGCATTTCCTCTATTAGCTTGGACTACATGAATAAATATATCGTTGTCACACAAAAGCCTTTGTTTGTGGACACCCCTTCTAATGAATACGTTCAGCTACTTTATGTTGCACACGTTGCTGGCACAGATGTGCAAATGCACACAGCTTGTGTAGTCTCTGTAGAGAAGTATTGTCAATAGGACTCTCTGAAGCAGATAAAAATGAACCTCTTGGTACCATGCCTAATTCCAGGTGTGGGCTAGAGGGGTATAAAGGCCCCCAGCATTGAGCTTTGGAGCAGTGAAGCTGTGTTCTCTGGAATGATGGCTGACGCTCCATCCAATACTTTTTGGATGATTTGGGAGTTAGTTCGATAAGGTGGGGTGGTGATCATTCAGCATCCTGACCTCTTACGCTAAATGCAATCAAATCCTCACAGCAATGCTCTTCCAAAGTCTGGTAGAAAGCCTTTTTCCCTGGACAGTGGAGACAGTTACTCCAACAAAAGCAGGATAATCGCTTTTTAATACCTTTGATTTCAGAAAAAAACAATAAACGAGCAGGTGTCCCAATACTTTTAAGAGTCCATATAAGAGTCTTGTTCTTTGCATTGTGTTAGAACAGAGGATGTTTCACAGAAAATGTTTAAAAAAACAGCAGTAAACCTGAGAAATGCTGGGAAATTGGAGGACAACATTCAAATTACAGTTAGGCCTGCTGTGGTTAAGGTTCTTCGGATCAATGGTGCTTTCGAAACGTGGGGACGAACTGTCGCCTCTGTAAATCGCAGCTATTTGTGGAGGTAATTAAGAAGCATTAGAGCTGGCGAGTGTAGTTCGCGCAGGTTTGTGGCAGCCTGTAGCTGCTCTAATATTACAGAGGAGATCTATACATGCAATCTTTCCCTCTCGTTCTCTCGGCTGGGTAGAGCAAGTTCTGAGAGGTGCTGTTGGAAGCTGCAGGATGACAGGGCACTCACTGCCTCTCCTAACTGTTGTATCCATGGAAACATTGCCTCATTCTGCACTCCGGTGAGAAAGCCATTGCTGGGAGTTTCATATTGCTGTATGAGGCAGCTGTAAATAACGTGCGTGCTAACCTCTGATTTGGAGCGCAGGTTCAACTTACGCTAGCCTAATGCCAAACCTGGATACATGCACCGCCAGCCAAGCGTTGCTCAGTCTATGCCCACCGGCAACAGCTTTCACCCTGTGTAATTTGGAAAACTGGATGTACTGAAGGCTGAAATGACCATCAGGGGCACAGCCACCAGTTTCGGATGGCACCAGTAAAGACAATGGCAATGCTCCAGTTTTTGACCCTCCGAACTGGACACTGTGTGCGAGTAATAAACTACTCAACAAGGGAACAAGCTGAACCACCTCTGTTTAAAAGAAGAGCTCAGCCAAGAAAGCTCATTTACACATTTCCCACTTATCCTAATTAAAGTTGTTCAGCCAGGAGATGTTTGCTGTCCAAAGTTTGCTTCTTCATTTTTGCACTGAAACTACAAAGCTAATGTGGCTAAAAAGTAATTGAAGCTCAATGCAAGCCAGTAATGATGAGCAAACCCTGATGACTTGTGGCCCACATGAAAAATTATGTTTACTGCAGGTTTTTAAAATGAACTGGGAGCTGAATGATCAGGGAGGTCCGTCAGACGTTATTATAATATAATAAAAACATTAAATACACTATAAAATGGTAAATTAATAGGTCATCTATCAAATTAAATAAATTACTATTAATTATTTTCAGTATCAATTAGCAGCTTATCTTATCTGAATTGTGTGGCAGTGTTATGTACAGATCGAATTGATATTGTTTAGAAAGAGCGTAAAGGTTCTTGGGGCAGTGGTGGCTCAGTGGTTAGAGCACCGGGCTATTGATAACAGGGTTGTGGGTTCGATTCCACTGCCACTGTTGGGCCCTTGAGCTCCCCGGGCGCTGGAGTTGGCTGCCCACCGCTCTGGGTGTGTGTGTACTCACTGCCCCTAGTTCACTAGTGTGTGTGTTCACTGCCACAGATGGGTTAAATGCGGAGGATACATTTCGCTGTACAGTGACAAATACGTGCACCTTTTTTGGATTTGAAATGGGGTAAAAAAGTACCCAAGTTCTCATAGTATTCATCTGCATAGTATTCATCTGCATAGTATTCCCTGGACTGGCAATTGCATTTTGTCTATTTGCCTCCTCCAGTGTTACAGAACTTTAAGCCTACTTGATTTATTGCTGCTTCAGGCAAATGTGATTGTTGGCAGTTAGAGTGAAGCTAATTAGTGGCCTAATTTGGTGAAGTATACTGTTGCTGTCCAATGAAAAACATGAATCTTCATTTTTGTCCATTTATAGTTTTCTCCATGGTTTGAATCCTGTAGCTGCTCTGTATACTTACTGTATAATTACTGTATAATTACTGTGTAAGCAATTCTGAACAGACCAATAGAAATTCCAATTACTTGGAATAAACTCATATTGTACATTAACCACCATACAGATTTTATGCTCACTTTGCTACATAAGCTACATGTACCATATATATATATATATATATATATATATATATACAGTGAGTCCAAGAAGTATTTGATCCCTTGCTGATTTTCTTTGTTTGCCCACTAATAAAGACACTATCCTTCTGCACTTTTAATGGTAGATATATTCTAACATGGAGAGACAGAATATCAAGACAAAAATCCAGAATATAATTTTAAAGAATATATTTTAATTAATTTGTATTTCAATGAGGAAAATAAGTATTTGATCCCTCTTGCCAAACACACTCAATACTTAGTGGCAAAGCCTTTGTTTGCAAGCACAGCAGTGAGACGTTTGTTGTAGTTAACCACAAGTTTAGCACACACACCAGGGGGAATTTTGGCCCACTCTTCTTTGCAGATCCTCTCTAAATCATGAAGGTTGGTGGGCTGTCGCTTGGCAACTCTGACCTTCAGCTCCCTCCATAGATTTTCGATCGGATTGAGGTCTGGCGACTGGCTGGGCCACTCCATGACCTTAATGTGATTTTTCTTGAGCCAATCCTTTGTTGCCTTTGCTGTATGTTTAGGGTCGTTATCATGTTGGAAGACCCAACCACGGCCCATTTTCAGATCCCTGGCAGAGGGGAGGAGGTTGTCCCTCAGGATTGTGCGGTACATGGCTCCATCCATCTTCCCAGTGATGCGGTGAAGTAGCCCTGTACCCTTGGCAGAGAAACACCCCCAAAACATTATGCTTCCACCTCCATGCTTGACGGTGGGCACAGTGTTCTTGGGGTCATAGGCAGCATTTTTCTTCCTCCACACATGGCGGGTGGAGTTGAGGCCAAAAAGTTCAATTTTGGTCTCGTCTGACCACAAAACCTTCTCCCAATAACTTGGTTTATCTTTCAAATGATCATTGGCATACTTGAGGCGCGCCTCCACATGTGCTCTCTTCAGCAGGGGTACCTTTCGGGCACTGCAGGATGTGAATCCATTGTTGCGCAAAGTGTTGCCAATTGTTTCCTTGCAAACTGTGGTCCCAGCTGCCTTCAGGTCATTTGCTAACTCCTGCCGAGTGGTTGCAGGACGATTTCTGACTGTTCTCAGCATCATTGCCACCCCACGAGGCGAAATCTTCTTTGGAGCACCGGGCCGAGGTCTGTTGATTGTCATGTTATACTCTTTAAACTTTCTGATAATTGCACCAATAGTTGTTACTTTCACATCCAACACCTTACTAATCTTTTTGTAGCCCATTCCAGCTTTGTGAAGGTCAACAATTCTGACTCTGAGGTCCTGTGACAGCTCTTTGGTTTTACCCATGTTGGAGACTTGAAATCTGTGTGATCTGTCTGATTCTGTGGACAGGTGTTTTTCACACAAGTGATTAGTGAGAACAGGTGGCTTCAGGTCAGGTAACAAGTTGATTGGGAGTGTCTAACTGGTCTGTAAAAGCCAGAACTGCTAATGAATACTAAGGGATCAAATACTTATTTCACTCCATGAAATACAAATCAATTAATATATATTCCTTAGATTTATTTTCTGGATTTTCTTTTTAATATTCTGTCTCTCCATGTAAGAATACATCTACCATTAAAAGTATAGAATGATCATGTCTTTATTAGTGGGCCAACGAAGAAAATCAGCAAGGGATCAAATACTTCTTGGACTCACTGTATATATATATATATATATATATAAATCTAGACAGTTTATATATCTCGCAAGAGTACCCGCTCTGTACACTGTAAATAGATTATTTTACATTGACTTCCATTTAAAGGTAAGATCATTTTTGCTTTCTCCTATAAAGTCACCATTTTTAACATACATGTTTTTTATTGGACAACGACAGAAGCTGCACTCACATCTCTTTTACAAACATGGTTCTTTATGGAAGAAGTGGTTCTTCTGAGTATGATTCAAATGAACCTGTGAAGAACATGTCTTTTTCAGAGAGTATGCATTCTTTACTGTTCTCTACATAAGTCTTGTAGCTCCAGCGCAAAACTAAAGAAGCAGACTGTAGAGACCAGGCATGGTGTGCCTGTTCAACTATATCAGAGATAAGGGCAAAACATGTAAAATTGTTTTTTTGGCCCAAGCATGGCTTTAATAATCTCTCTGGTCTGACATGATCAAATAATGAGGCGCAGCTGGCAGCGTTGATTTTCCACATGATGAGTGAAATTATCTTGGAACTGCAGTCCTCAGCATCTGCTTTACAGCTCGGATAAATATAACCAGCAGACCTTAAATAAAAACCCAGTTATGTGGACTCCCGAAACGCTCCCTGAGTCATATTTGGGTGACGCGCCTCGTGACGAGCCTCCGCAGTACATTGGCAGTGCGGTTCAAATGAGTCGAGTGTGCACCCTTTCCCGTTCGCCACAACAGACGCCATCCTTCTGCTATCGAGCGACCCCAAATTACTGATGTGACATCAGATCATTCTCGAGCTCTGTTAATGAACTGAGCTGTGCAATAAAGCCAGGGTTGTTGGGCCAAGACGAGCCAACACAAAACTCATCACGTTTTATGGGCGCACAGGATGTTTCTCCAAACGTATCACCCTCTGAGCTGTGTACGGAGTCTTAATTATTCACAGCTCAGTCGCACAACACCGCCACTGGGAGTGGATACTGTACCTGAATACGAATGCGCTCTGACTAAATATAAGTTAAGAGGGTCCTCAGAAATGAGCTGCCAAAAGTAACTGAGTGTTGAGAGAGGTATTCTGAACTGAACTGTCTGTAAATCAGAAGGTTGTAGCTTATATTTTAGACTTTACCTCATTTGATCATTTCAGTTTTTTTATGTTAAAAATAATTTACATCAAAATGTTTACTTTTGGAGTAATGAAATGGCAATCAACACTGCATAAAATATGTTTTAATCAACAAATCTAGACAGTATATACAATAATTATTATGTTAAGGGCTTTTTCAAGAGTATCTATAACAATAATGACCTTAGCAATTTTACATTAAAACAGCAGCTTTATAATTACTGTGATGTTCCACTGACTTGTAAACCACCTCACTGTTGTTTTTACTTCAGGCTCGACATCCTGCTAACTGTAGTATATAAGCGGGCAGGATAGTGTTTACTCTAACTGTCAATGGTACATGATCCGATTCATATTTGTGTACCACTTCAGTCCTCATGCTTCTTTTACTTTCTATGTCTCTCAGCTTGTCCAGAATTACACGTCTGGACTCTAGGGGGAACCCAGGAGCAAGGAATGACAATTTTGCTTAGTGTTGCTTTAAAGATTAAAGAAAAAAAAAAAAAAAAAAAAAAAAAAAAAAAAAAATATATATATATATATATATATATATATATATATATATATATATATATATATATACATAAGTTCTAGAATCACCTTTTCTCAAAACAAAAAAAACAAAAACAAATCTTGTTTATTCTAATATTATTATGATATTTTTCTGAGCAAATAAACACCAGATACGCATAATTTTCTAGTTTCAGCATTATTTTCATTGGAATGTGGGCATGTGCAATAGTCACATCACTGGACATTAAATTTTACGTAAGGCAAACTTAATTCAATGTTACAGCTTTTTTTGTTTGATACAAAAGGAAAAGAAGAAGAACTTTTCTGATTTCCCACTATATATAGTATTATATTTATTATATTTATTCATAAAGGTCCTCATAACTAAGTGTTTACCAGTGTTTATCTGTGTTATTTTCATATTTATATAGATTTAAATTTTGTTGCAAACAATTGTAAAAAGTATACCTCCAAGGTTTACTCCCCGGACCAGACACCTGCAGTTCTAACCATCTCCAGAGGAGGACGTTGTCTCATCGTTAAGACCATGTAATATTGTTTTCCATCAAAATATGCCTAACATGAGTTAATTGACCAGTCTGCCTCTGCACAAAATTACTTTAACTGCTCACCACAGCACAAAGACAAATACTACAATGAGCTCCAATTACAGTCAGAACGTACCTTTCAAAGAAGAGAAAATACCCCTCATTTCTCCTGTTGTTCACTGTGATGTAATTAAAAAATGTCTGCTCTCTGTCTAGTAATGGAACATTTGCTTAGTTTGCCTTGACATCACATATACTGTACACTATGTACTGTCTGTGTTTGTGCACGTCTGAGTCTGGATATCCATGCCTATGTGGTGTTTGTGAGGGAACACAGAAATGAGACATAAATAATCAAACCAAAAGAAATGAATAAAATAATAACTGTATGCCCTGTGTCTGTTTTATAACCCTCTGCAGATCGGGCGTTTCTGCTTTGGGCAGTGTTGTGCTTTGGACTCTATCTCTAGGGGAGGTCAGTGGATAGACAGTTATCTACATCTGCGTACCAAAGGCCTGTTCTACCGGGCATGAGCTCCTGTAACTTTGATGATTCCTGCTGGTATCAGTGTTTCATTTTGGGGGACGCTTACAGCATGTGGTCTCTTTTGATTGGTCAGTGATTGGTGAGGGACAACGCTGTTTTTAAGGATGTTTGCAATTAGACTAAAGGAATTATGAGCCTAACTCTGAGATCAAATACTCCTTGCTGGGAGGAAAAACATTGGCACTCGCGGTGGGATATGGAAAAATCTCTGATAAAGCCGCAATTGATAGCCGCAGTCAGCAGCTGTCAATACAAACCAGTCAGAACATCCTACACCTGTTTTAGCATCGCTGCAATGGTTGCTTGGTTTATTTACAAAATTTTTTAAGGTTATTTTGCAAATTTTTAAAGCTAGATAAATTAGAATTGATAAAAAACAGGGTTCATGATGTTTGTTCAGTTTTGATCAGCACTAGATCAAGAAGTCTAGAACTGCAACAATTGGGACTCTCTTTGTAATACATTATATTACTGGTCATGATTGGTCATCACCTGGCATTTTGTTATTTTGTGAGACTTGATATGCCAATAGGACAAGATACAAGATGCCATCCCGTTGTTATACCAAGCAAATTAATATTCTTCAAATGTTCTCTTCACATTATGTTGCAGAATAAACACATTTGGCTCCAGAAAGAACCATGTTTGTAATAAAGATGTGTGTGTTTGAAGAATCTTTAAATTGATAACTTGGATACCCACAAAAAAGACTTGACATGCCAGTGGGACCACTGCTATACCACTTCAGTACACTTAAAAAATTAAGGTTCTTCAAATTTTCTCTTCAGGTGATGCCATAGAAGATCCACTTTTGGCTCCAGAAAGAACCATGTTTATAATAAATATTGTTTGAATGTAAAGAACCATTAAATTGATCAAGAACGTTTACATTAAGTGAAGGTTATTAAGATCTTTAAAAGATTAATCACCATAACACTTCCCATTTCTGTTACAAACACTTTCTTTATGGAACCAAAAATGGGTCTTTTATGTTATCATTCAAATAACCAGTTGAAGAATAACCTGATAACTTGTGAATCTGTGTTGAAAAATGTGTGAAGAAGAAACATCCTACAGTACTACAGGTAGTCTTTGGACAGCAGTAGAAGAATGTGTGGGAAGTAGTTCATTTAGATCATTAAAAAAAAGAACATCTGAAGAAAAACAAAGTGAGGCAGTCATCAGTGCCACAGCAGGTACTACAAAATAAGCATAAACGCTCTCAGCTGTGTGTTTTTGCTCTTATTGACCACCTCTTTCTAGTCAACCTTAAACAGTCACCTTAAGCCAACCTTTGATGCCATCATACTTACAGTAGAAACCATTTCCTTTCTCTTATAACTATAGTCCTTGATACACAATACAGTTACAGTTCTTACATTCAGTCCTTAACGTCCAAAGACTTGGTCTACATTTTGATTGCTCATTTCCATGGCTGCCTTTCATGACAGACAAATGCTAGTGTGTGTATGGAGGTTCAGTGGGTTCCAAGGCAGGCCTTGGGTTGCCTAAGGCCAGTGCACTGAGAGCCAGTGTGTTTCTTTGTAGGCTACACTCGCCCACAATTATCTTTGAACTTCTTTGCATCAAAGTAACTTATGTGTTTTCAAGCCCATTCACATTTCTCAGCCTTTACACAACTCTCTGCTTTTCTGTGCTGCATTGAGGCAAATCAAAGATGTAGACATCAGATCAGAAGTGGCTGTAGCCCTTAAGCCTTTCCCCTCTCTCTCCAGGATTATGTTCTATTCCAGCACAACTTGTTGCCATTTCCAGAACAAAATGAATTGTCTTTGTGTTGTAATGCGCTGCTATCCCCACGCCTCACCTCTTGCCTAGGCAAACTATTTTTGCATCAATCGCTCTATTTTCAAAAGGCTGCCTTTGAAGAGCGCTGTAATCCCGGTTGAGTTTTGCTCCCTGTAGATGTGCGGTGCATGTTTAAGATGGTAGAGCTGGCAGATGCCTTTGGGAGATGACAGCACTAATCTTTGACTGAGGATTTTACCATTGGGTCACGAAGAAGTGAGAACAGTAGATGTTCCACATTAGGCCTAATTTTAGAGCTAAGAAACTCAAGCCTTGGTCTGCATAGGGATGAAACGTCTGGCCTCACTCCCAGCTAGTCTCCACGGTGCTCTGGTGCTTAAAGGATAATAATGTCATTTAAACATTGGGATTCGGAGTGTAGAGGGAAGGAGAACTCTGGCCTGTGCCAAACGAAGGCACTGTAAATATCACGATAGCAACTAATAAAATGATGGAGTGTGTGATTATGAGCAGATGAGTGCTGAGTCTGGGCTGACGATGCTACTGATTGGCCCATGTCACGCTTTTATCATATCTAATGGTTGAGCCAGGCAGAAGAATATATTGATATTGTTGAGAAGTGACCAAAGATAAATCAATTAATTAAGCACCACCGAGGCTATCGCTACAACAGACAATGCTGCACATAGTAATTATTACTGCAAAATTGAAAATGAAAACCCATTACTGATGCCTCACTTGATAAAATGTAATAAAGCAGCTGTTTGAGGGTAAATATATGACTAAGATGGACTTCAGGTCAGTTTCATCAGGATAAGAGTGATCAGTAAGTTTGAGGGAACCGTGTTTGGGCAAATTCAACACAGCTTAACTTTTTACTCCTATCTTCACTCCTTGTTCTTCACAGATCGGTTCACCAGCCAATTTATAGTTTGTCCAAAACAGGCGATTAAAAAAGTGCTTTCTCTGTATTCATGCTTCCATGCTAATCTGATAGCTACAGCTGCATCCTTAGGGAACACTTGGAGAAATAAAGCTTAATATTCTTAATGCATAGCAAAGACCATCTGGATCTACAGTCCAGAACCGGCTATCTTCTGGGATCCAGCATGCTTAGAGGCACAAACTTAGTTTCGAGAGAAATGGAACCAAGTCACTGCAAGAGAATTGTCTGCACAAGTCTGGTAGGTCAGAAGGTCAAGATATTACAGATCTGTATTATAGATAGTTTCCGTTGTTGGTAAAATCATGCTCTTTTTTCAGGACTGGAGTCTTGCAGAATTAACAATTTACTCCTAATGGAAGTTCAATAATGGAATATTTATGTGTCCTTGTTAGACCCAGCCCATAGCTTTTGTGAATTGAATTAGCTATGCTTGGCCTGAGCACACAATGTACTGTTCTAAAATTACACTGCATTAAAATGGCCTTCGCACTTAGGATGCTTATTGTGCGGAACAGAAGACAATGTTAGTTTTCTAAAGCTAGGCATGCGGCTCGTGGCTCATGGGCCTGTTTATTCTGTTCTTTTGCTTCTATTCTAACCAATTTGACTCCATCTTGCTTTTCCTAAAGATGTTCTCACATTCATCCTTCATTTCTCCGTATGAGGGTGTAGCACAGAGTCACCACACCGGAAGGAAGCGATAATTGGCTCAAGTGAGCGAGTGGTAATCGGCCTCTGTGTCCAGCCATGTAAAATGTGAGGCAGTGTAAGATTGTATGTTTGTCATTACGCCACAGTCCAGTCACCGGTACATGTTTGTGAAAAAACAAAAAAACAAAAAAAAAAAACAGAGCAGTTTGGCTGTCTCGTCATGGAGGGTGGAAAATTAACTTTTTTTATTTTTGGAGAATTATGAAATACTTCATTGCATCTTCACATAATTGATAATACATTCATGAGAACATTTCTTGTTTTCATAATTGGTAAGATATTAAAGTGGGCTTTGCTTGAATGAGAGTTAGTGATTAGTTTAATTACAATTTCGGAGGTATTGTCTCCAAAGTTGAAGAAAGAATTCTCTCATGATTACAAATCAGAACAGACGATTTTTTCCCCCTAATCTTTCTATTATGGAGAGCAGATTGTTTTCCTCCCAAGCAAATTTACCATAATTCAGAACCCCTTGTAAAACCTCTATCAAACTTTGCTGGATATTCTCTGACATTTTCTTCACACCAGATTAGCACAAATGAAGATCTTCTAAAGCAAATTTACCAAAGAGAACACAGAACATAATTGAAACTTTCTTTGTCTAAGTTGTATCCATTTCATCTACATTTTCACATTGATACAGAATGGTGTCCAAAGATGCAACTGTTGCTGACACAGGTATTCAGTTATGTGCACATACAGATTGTATAGTCTCCATAGAAACACACTACCAATAGAAATTAACTCTCCGGACCAGCTTTAGTGTCAGCTTGGGCCTAGTTTTGGGCTGTGGAGCAGTGGAACTGGGTTATCTGGTGAGATATCTTTGGGATGGATTGCACCTGACATGCAGTCAAATCCTTAAAGTAAAACCTCAGAGTAGAAGAATCAAGAAGCTTTTCTTTGACGTCCTTGATTTCAGAAGAAACACTGTATGAGCTTTTTCACTCTTTTCACACTTCTCTTACAAAAGCATTCAGATACAGTGGATATGTATATTAAGAGATTTACAGACAAAGCTGAAAACACAGATATGAAGTAAAAGTACAGAATGTCTATTTTTATGTTGACAGTATTTGTAAGAGTGTGAGCTTTTTTTATAACACCTTGGATGGGCGTTATGCTATTTTTCTGCATCCTAAACCTTTTTTTCCACATATTTTTTCACATTCAAGCTGTTTGTTTTTCAGACAGCTTTCAAATTGTCTTGTTGTTTTATGCGTTATACCTCAAATGCCAAAACACCAAAGGCAGAAGTTTACAGGTCTCAGTTTTGATGTCGTTAGAAGCTGCTTTCTTACTGAATCAATTGCATTCGGAGTTACAAGCTTGATGCTGTAAGAAATTGCTGACGTGTGGGAAACAGGAGCAGTTTTGATTTTCCACATCAAGAGCAGGCATGGCATCTTATAGCTGCTGTTTTACTCCTGTTTATTATTATTTCAATACAAAAAAAGCTCATATGCATATTGCATAGCAAATATATGTACATACCATGATGACAACCAAAGCCTGACCTTGCTAAGACAGTCTGACCTGGCCATGTTGGCAGTTGTGCAGCAGGGAAGCATCTTAATACATTTAAGCAAATATAAGTATAATATAAGTATAATGTATAATATATATATATATATAATATAATAATAATAAAAATATAAGTAAATATATGACCTTATAAGCTCCCCAACTAAATGACCTTGCAGACCTATGTTGCGGTGGTTGATGTGGCACAACAGATAACACCACTACCTGCCAGTGTATGTGGGAGACCAGGGTTTGATTCCTGGTCTGGGTGACTATGCTGTGCTACACCAATAAGAGTCCTCGGGCAAGACTCCTAACACTACATTGGCGCTCTAGATCAGAGCATAAATGTAATTGTAGTTGTAAATGTTTAAGGGGGTAATAACTTCAGGCTCCTGCAGATGGTGTTGCACGAGGATGGTGTTGTTGGGCTATAAATACCTGCGTATTGGTGTGTTATGGAATTCATAAAATTGAGATAGATTGAGAAGCGGTGGTATGGATGTATGGAAAATGGTTTGCAAAGCCAATGTTAATAAATTAAGGAGTAATAGCATTTGGGCGTCCCAAAGGCCATCGTGTGATGGAAGTAGAGTGACACGCAAGAGGCCTTGGCTCACTTCTGCTCAAGAATGACAAGAATTTCCTGTAGACTGGGATTTCTGTCACTGCTGGTAGACCCCTATGACTGTACGCTTTCATATACCTGCAAACTCAGCTAAATCACTCCTTTTGGCCAATCATTAACATCTGCTTTGCGGCCCATTTTACACACATCGCACAAGACATTCACTGCACTGCATCACCTCTTTTCAATCTATGACTCTCCATATTAGCCCAATTATCCTTGTGCAATGCCATCTGCAGGGGCCTGAACTTATGACCACATTTTTTGTCCAGGAAGATTATATTATTTACTCCCATTAAGTAAAACCTACCCAGCTTTATACAAACCTTACCCTAATCCTAACCTTAACCTCAAGGTCAACCCAAAACTGAATCCTATCCCTGACCATAGCCCCTTAGTCTCAGCCTGATCCAGTTCCAGAATGATCTTGCAGATTATAAACAAATATTATTTAGGCAGTTAATTAAAAAGCCTCTTGATAATCTACTGAGTGTATTCAGGTGCTTCACTGCTGATGTTGTTAATATGTTACTGAGAGTCTGATGAGTGTTAATTTCATCTAAAAAAAGACCACTCAAAATAGTGTCACCATTTTTCTCAGGAAATTGCATTAATGTTAATTAACTTTAACACATTATTTAAAGACATTATATATATATTACCTCCTTAATATTATTAATATTCATATTATTGTTCAAATGAAGATCAAGTGTCCATCTGTTTAAATATGTACAAATGTACATGCTTTCACGACTGTATATATATATGTATGTATTTTTTATTTAGTTTTGTTTTTAAAGGGAAAATGAATGCCTTTATACTGCTGGCTCTACATTCTGCAGTGTTATATTGATCCATGTAGTAAAGCCACTGTTATGAGAATTGGGGATAGAGAAAATCAAACGGGCAGGCGTGTATGCATACAGAAAGATAAGAGGCTGGAGTGGAAGGTACTGTAGCCATATAGGTTCGTCTCATGGGACGGATCAGCCTTCGGGCAGGCGCTGTTCTGCACCAACTCAGGCTCAATCCGGATCGCGCAGGATCAGAGCTAATCCTCCAGGATCAAACATCTAAGTGTCCCGCAGAACCAGGAGGCCGAAACATTGTACATATATACACAGCCATTAGAGAACTGCAGTGTGAGGCTTCTGTTTACTTTACTCGCAGCCATGTTGGATGCGTCCGGCCTTGATCATCCTCAATTCATTCAATCAGTTGCTCTCCTTGAGGATTATCATTGTAGCTTAATAAGAGTAGAGTTGGTGAATCTAGGCCTCTGTTTTCTGGATGTGGCGTATGATTAATTCATGCTCTAATTCCCTTTATGTGCTACCCAGCAGAAGAGTGAGGATTGAAAACCACTTGTGGTGGATTGAGATGAAGACAAGCAGAGATATGTGTGTGTATGTGTAAGTGTATGTGTGTATGGAAGGGGGTTGAGAAGGAGAAGGCATCAAGAGAGAATCCCCAAAAGGGAGGAAAGGAACACAAAGACGCAGGAAGTGCAAAGTGTTGAACGAAAAAGATTTTCGGCACAAAAGTAAGGCTTCCATTTGCCTCCAGCGTTTAACTTGTCATTCTCATTCATTTGAAATGTGATTTGCTGACAGGCGTTTTTTCTTCACGGGCGAGCTCATCGACCTTTATCTCACCGGAGTAGCAGGTGAAAACATGCCTCCTGTTTTTCATCATAACTCCTGGTTGCTCCTCCTGGCTACAACAAGTGGGCCCCAAAGATGGCTCATAATGCCGGAGTCCCAGCCGTCTCCACCGATCCATCTGTGTAGGAGGACCAACCGGGGAGCCATTCTTCCTCTTCAGGAAGTTATTAACGCTGCAATGAGTCTGTAAAAAGCAGCAGTCCCGTTTCTTCTTCCAGCCCAGAGATGATCTAAGAAATCTAAAAACAGTGGAGGGAAAATGTGGCTAACCTGGTTTGCGCCTGCTGCTGAAAGAGATGAATACAGTAGACCCTGTCCTCTGGCTTATAACTAATGGGTCTATGCTTCATGCCTGCACCCTCATTTTTTGAGCATCTTCCTTTGCTCTCTGCAGAGAAAAGAAAAAAAAATCATTTCAAATAAAAACATCCTAAATCTAATCGATATGTCTAATACTTTGGGAGGCGGTTATAAGAATGTTATTAGATTACTTCTAGATCTTTGACTTGAAGACCTAGCACAGTCGCTTTTAGTTTCTGTGACTCAAAAAAACTATTTTATACGTTTCTGCCAAAAAATAACATTAAAATTGATGTTGTATAGTCTCTGCGTTCCCTGTTTCTCTTTTTTTATTTTTCTGTGTGGGTGTGAACCCCAGTAGATTGCATATTCATCACCAAATTTTGATTGACAGCACCTGCGTCTAATCCAGTTTAGTTTCAGATACAGTGCAGATGCTTATACCTAATTGATGTATTCTTTTCGGAGAAAGACACTGAGACAGAACACAAGCTCACATTAGTAGACAAAGGGAATTAAACCAAACTAACAATCCAGACACATCACAATTCTGAGCCTTACTATTAACTTATATTAACACCAGCTGCCCACCCTCCATCTACCTGCCTCGGACTAGTTGCTAAACATTCATCACAGACTACATTGAGATTTACATAGACTTTTAAAATGATTGCAGTTATTATTATTATTATTATTATTATTATTATAGTAAGGGTAATAAAATAATAAAAAATTAATATATAATTTTTTTTTTTTAAATAATAATACATTTATTATTCTGACCACTTTAGATATTTTTTCACTACTATTGACTATTTCTACCAGAAGCCTCTAGAGACATGAGTGCAGTAAAGCATGAAGAGATCTTAAGATCCCAGTTACACCCAAAGAGCAATTTTTAAATAAATAAAAATAACAAATAATATAAATAAGACATAAATGGTGTGATTGCTCTGTTAGTGCGGTTCGTTAGAGTAAGTGTGAACACTGCCTTCTGAACTCTCTCTCCGCTCCGAATTTCACAATTTCACAGTATGCACAAGAGCAGCCCATTATGTCTGCAAGGTTCCAACATCATAGAACTGTGATTAGCCCACAGTAGCCAGCTAAATAAAAGGCTGCAATTCACCACATTATTATATATTATATCAAATACAGTGAGGAAAAGTATTTGAACACCCTGTCCAAGTTCTCCCACTTAGAAATCATGGAGGGGTCTGAAATTTTCATCTTAGGTGCATGACCACTGTGAGAGACATAATCTAAAAAAAAAATCCCGGAAATCACAATGTATGATTTTTTAAATAATTTATTTGTGTGTTACTGCTGCAAATAAGTATTTGAACACCTGCCAATCAGCAAAAATTCTGGCCCTCAAAGACCTCAAAAAAGTCCACCTCCACTCCACTCGCACCTGTTTGAGGTCGTTAGCTGCATACAGACACCTGTCCGTCCCACACAATCAGTAAGACTCCAACTACTAACATGGCTAAGACCAAAGAGCTGTCCAAAGACACCAGAGACAAAATTGTAGACCTCCACAAGGCTGGAAAGGGCTACGGGGCAATTGCCAAGCAGCTTGTTAAAAAAAAAATCAACTGCTGGAGCAATTATTAGAAAATGGAAGAAGCTAAACATGACTGTCAGTCTCCCTCACACTGGGGCTCCATGCAAGATCTCACCTCGTGGCGTATCAATGATCCTAAGAAAGGTGAGGAATCAGCCCAGAACTACACGGGAGGAGCTGGTCAATGACCTGAAGAGAGCTGGCACCACTGTTTCCAAGGTTACTGTGGGTAATACACTAAGACGTCATAGTTTAAAGTCATGCATGGCACGAAAGGTTCCCCTGCTTAAATCAGCACACTTGGGAGAAAGTTCTGTGGTCAGATGAGACCAAAATAGAACTTTTTGGTCTTAATTCCACTCGCCGTGTTTGGAGGACGAAGAATGATGAGTACCATCCCAAAAACACCATCCCTACTGTGAAGCATGGAGGTGGAAGCATCATGCTTTGGGGGTGTTTTTCTGCACATGGGTCAGGACAACTGCACTGTATTAAGGAGAGGATGACTGGGGCCATGTATTGCCAGATTTTGGGGAACAACCTCCTTCCCTCAGTTAGAGCACTGAAGATGGGTCGGGTCTGGGTCTTTCAACATGACAATGACCCAAAGCACACAGCCAGGATAACCATGGAGTGGCTCCGTAAGAAGCATATCAAGTGGCCTAGCCAGTCTCCAGACCTAAACCCTATAGAAAATCTTTGGAGGGAGCTCAAACTCTGTGTTTCTCAGCGACAGCCCAGAAACCTGGTTGATCTGGAGAAGATCTGTGTGGAAGAATGGGCCAAAATCCCTGCTGCAGTGTGTGCAATCTGGTGAAAAACTACAGGAATCATTTGACCTCTGTAATTGGAAACAAAGGCTCCTGTACCAAATATTAACAGTGATTTTCACAGGTGTTCAAATACTTATTTGCAGCAGTAACACACAAATAAATTATTAAAATATTATACATTGTGATTTCCGGAATTTTTTTTTAGATTATGTCTCTCACAGTGGTCATGCACCTAAGATGAAAATTTCAGACCCCTCCATGATTTCTAAGTGGGAGAACTTGCAAAGTCGCAGGGTGTTCAAATACTTATTTTCCTCACTGTATATAGCACGTATAAATGTGCAGTAAAGGTTAGCAAAGCAAACAACAGAATATGCAGCGGCAAAAGCAAACCAAGTGGCTATAGGATAAATGGTGGCAATATTTGATTGATTTGCACGTTGGCACCTTGAGCATGTTCGCTGCATCTGGACAACCAGATCTCACACTAAAATATGATTCAACAGTCCATTTAAAGCACGGATTATACCAAAAAGAACTGTTCTTTAACCTCACCCAGTGAACACGGAATATGAGAACTGCACTGTACACCAGCCTTTATGTACAACCAAAGGGTCGTACATCCTGAGCCTGTTCTGAAGACCAAACTCTGGATCATCAACCAAGCTGGAAATATTACTGTACTGCTGTATTTCTTTTTTATTTTGACCCTCTGAACTTTGCATTTGAGAAGACTCAGCAGGCAGATGAGACGATGAAATGATATTCCTACCAATTTAAAGTTCTTCTGTGTTTATTTGCATTTATTTGCTTGGGAACACACATGCTGTCTCTGAAATTGCCAACAATTATGATTCAGCACCAGAAATGTTGAAGTAGCAATGAGTTTTAGCTAGTAACATTAACACCAAGCATCAGCCTTCAAATGCATTTGCGCCATAACGTTGTGAGTGAACAGAGGTCTCAGGCAAAAGTGCATCTCATTCTTAAACACATTATTTATTTAAAAAAATCGAATTATCTGCTGTTATGCTTTATAAAATGAACAAAGTCATGAAAAACATTACAGCTGCTGGCGCCAGTGGTTGGCACAGCAAGTATCTGCAGTATTTGGGCAGTGCAGGATCTTCTGCAAGAGCAGATCTCCAACTGGCTCCGTGGAAGGTCCACATGGACATCCGTACATTTCCCAAACCTCAACCAGCATCGGGAAACGGTGCATTCCATAAACAATGAAAATGGCTTTGTGGAAAGAGCTTGCTGTAGTAGGAAGTGTTCAGCATACCAAACAGCTAACATCACCACTGTAAATGTTCTGACTCTGCAGAGGTCCCATATACATACTACACACCCTTGATGCTCCTGACCTCACAAAACCATAAGCAGTCATTTTAATTGCTCTGTTGTAAAAACAGCATCATTAAACTGACCAAGCAGAATTCTCCAGCAGAGTTCGTATGTTAGAAGCCAAGAAATTTGCATCTGTAGCCAACTATGACACCACAACTGGCTCCATTAATATTTCCCTTAAAGACTTTGGCTTATCGTAAAAGACTATGTAGAAGGAATTCTGCTGACCTTTCAAGCATGTATGCAAGCGCACCCATAAGCATGTCTGAATGTGAGGTTCTAGACGAAACCTTGAATTAATGTTGAATTTCTGAAGGAAGGAACCTTCTGGAGGGTCTGTAAAAGGCTCTTCACACTCACTCTCTCTCTTACAGTAATGTTTCTTTTACTGGATTGTGCTTTAGGCAACCAAAAGTGGTCAATTTGTGGCATCGCTCCAAAGAATTCTTTTTTTAAGCATCTATATTTTCTCTTGAGAAAAGAAAATATATTGAGAAACAAGTGACACTTTTTTTTCTCTTTATTTCTGCACATTTACACATATTAGCATCTAGTGCTCTGCACTTTAGAAGAGTGCCATGCTGTGCTGCAAGCTGTTAGCATGGCCCATTTCATAATTTTATCCAGTCACGAAAGCTGCAACTGATTTGATGTATCCTCCGAGAAGCCTCACATTTGTAATAAAAGATTTTCCAGAGATGGATAAAGAGAAGTGAATGGAGGAAGAAGGCTTGCTGTTATTCAGGCGAATAGCACTGATGTGGGTGGATCTTCCCTGACCCTGTAGGCGCTGGGTATCTCAAGAACACACAAGCTCTCTCTAGCAGCAGAAGTACTTGTATTTACACGTCAGTCACTCTGCTAATCGCTAACCATTGATTAGGCTTCCACCTTTTCAACTTTCTCCAAGATAATCCCATCGATTAGCGAAAGGGAATGAGATAGAAAGTGGGAGAGAAAGAGAGGAGGGGATGATGAGATGATCAAGTACTCTTGAGAAGTCAGGTTGCCTGTGTTTGGACTAATGAAACTGTCGTCTCCTCTAGGAGCCACACAGACGAATGCCTTTGCAATAGACCTCGATCAAGCCGGGATGCCAAACAATTACGACTTAATAAAAGCCCTATTAAAAGAGATACATCAAGTATCTGTGAGGTTTTAAAAGAACGGATGGCAGTGCCTTTTGTCAGGCTGGGAAAAAAATCGTTCTGTGGAGGAGTCATATTGCTCTTCCTGTTCTGGAAGAGCTCCAGGGGGAAATAGGAAACGAGTGCATATTGGTGCAGGAGAAATGATGGAAAGACCTTCATATCTGCATTTGCATCTATCGACTCTATAATTTTGCCTGTGTGTATGTGTGTATGTGGGTGGTGTATAGTATCTGAGCAGGTTTAGAGAGCAATCTAGAAGATAAGTCCACTATAGTCCAGATGTTTGGGGACACCCTTTAGAAAGAATGCATTCAGCTACTTTAAATGACACCCATTGCTGACACAGATGTACAAATGCACACACACACACACACGTTGTTTAGTCCCTGTAGAGAAGTACTGCCAATAGAATAGGACTCTCTGGTGCAGATAAACATGAATCTATTGGCACCATGCCCATTGCCAAGCGTGTGCTAGAGTTGTATAAAGCCACTTAGCGGTGACCTGTGGAGCATCTGGAATTATGAATGGTGCTCCATCCAATTCTTTTGGGATGAGCTGGGGAGTTTGGGATGAGGTGGGGTGGTGGTCATCCAACATCATGATCTCACTAATACTCTTGTTACTGAATGCAATCAAATCCTTGCGGCAATGCTCCATAATCTAGTACAAAGCCTTAACTAAAATGTAGAGACAGTTACTCAAAAACAGGTACTGGTGTCCCAGTACTTTTGTCAAGATTCTTTATGTAACACTTTGCTACTAGGTTCGCTTTGTATAAATAAATATGCTTAAATAGACCTGCTTTCAGGGTTCTGACATGGCATTACACTTTCATATGTAAAGATGGACAAAGATACTAGTTCAGTTTCAAGTTTATTAGAAGAATTGCTGCATGATGTTTCTTTAACAGGGGGTTTGAATAGGCCTAACCAAACAGTGGACGCATACTCCAGAACAGGCTGGATGAAGGTCAAGTATACATGAATCAGCAAATCTGGTGGGAGGCCTGCATGCTGTGAAACTCTTAACTAATGAATTGGTGGTTGACCTTTCTTGATAATGTATGTAATGTTGGATCTGAACTGATCTGGGCACCTAAGATCTAAAAATATGCCACTTGAACCACACCTTGACCTTTGCGGAAGAAAAAAAAAAGAAGATAGGTCCACTCTGAATAAGTGCTCTACAGAAACTTGTATTTGACCAGGAAGATGCTCTCATTAACAGGTCAGACAGATCTGCACACTTCATGGGTTGACCCGAAAATGGTAATATACTGTATGGTTTAAAGGGAAGGAAGTTTACCCATTGCAGCTTCTTCTTCTTGTATATGATTAACTATAGACACTGTACTAGGATACAGTAAGTGAGACTGCTGTAGATAAAAGCTGACCATAGTCTGGAGTCTTAAAACAGTAATTCATACAGTGTCAGAAACACATTAGCAAGTCTGTTTGAGACTACATAACACTTTAATGTGGTTTGAGGGAAGTGTGTGATGATTTAGGCATTCACTTTGCACAGTGTTAACTGCTATAAGCTTACATTACTCAGATAGTCCGGTAGATCCAGAACTAAAAAAATAAAATAAACCTTCATTAAGAGTGAGGGCAAAATTTTATTACCATTCCTTCAAATGTGATGGTGTGACAAGCATACCAGTATTTAACTCACAGCTTATGTTAGTTTATGCTGTTCTGTGGATGGTGTGATGTGGGTTGACCAGCATACCAGTGTTCAAAAAACAATGTATGCAGGTTTATACTAGTGTGGTGTTAGTTGACCACAATATATGCTGGGTTATGCTGGTCTGTGGTTGGTGTGGTATTGGTTTACCAGCATACCAGTATCCCAGCACACACAATATATGCTGGTGTATGTTGGTCTGTGGTTGGTGTGGTGTGCATTGGCCAGCATTCCAGTGTTCAAAAAACAATGTATGCAGATTTTACTAGTGTGGTGTTGGTTGGCCAGAATACCAGTGTTCAAAAGAGTATATGCTGGTATATGCTGGTCTGTGGTGTGGTGTTGGTTAAACGGCAAACCAGTATACCAGCACATCCAATCTATGCTGGTATTTGCTGGTCTATGGTTGGTGTGATGTGGGTTGACCACCACACCAGTGTTCAAAATCATTCAGGCTCAATACCGACCCGCAAACATCAATGATGTAACTGATTTGTGAGAAGAGTCAGGAGATAAACTTTTAGATAGGTTGGATTTTATTCATTTAAAAGCCTTTATTTTTGCAATGCAGTTTACCATCCATCCACCTCACTTACTGTTTAAATTCATTACCATCCTCAGGGCATTTCCACTGCTTATTCCTCTGAAACATTGTTTGAGAGAAAGCCTTTGTGAGGCAGTGTTTTCAAGGACAGAGCTTAGCACTGGACTCAAGGTTAATGTCAAACATCTGGGGTTTTAAAGCATGTATAGTTTGATTATCTGTTCCATGGGCATTACTGGAAGTCATGGCATAATCGATAGATTAGTGGGCATTTGTTGTCTGTGCTTGTAACTGCTAATTTGATCATAATCTGTACAGCTATTAGCACAGATTGGTGTGTTTGTATTGGCTCTGCGTCTAATAGCATTGGCATTGGTCTACACTGAACATCTGGACTATGAATCCTCTCCTCTGGCAACTCTTCATCATAATCTCAATTACTTCATACATTCTGATCATAGTACCACAACATACACTGATGTGGAAGCATGCTCAGAGCCTATATATATGTTTGGGTCCACTTATAGCATGCTTGTGGGTCCCAAAAACAGTCAGGATTCATTTATCTCTTCCTCCTTTAAGATTAAACATGCTGTTTTAGATTGCCTTTAAGATTGATATATGTAAATGACCTCTGTTTGATTGGCTGCCCTTTATTAAACCTCATTCCAAAAGCAATCTGCAGTCTGCAACACTTCTGGTAACTTTAAAGGGACCCTAGAATGTCACGCTGTATTTTCCTTGGCACGGTTGAATAATGAGAGTGAAAGTGACAAACCGTGAACCTCATAAATTGTTGTAAAATCCTTATGTAACAGTCATAACTCATTATATTTATACCCTTAAATGTACATTAATCCAGCCCACTAACGACAGCTCGAGTCAAAGATGGCAAAGTGGTAAAATGTGATGGTGACTAGGAGAATATGGTGTTGTTGATACTGGAGATGCACATCACCCCCAGACTCTGTTAGTTATGGGAATATGGATTGCTACATGAACCAGGCCTAGCGGCTGTGACTTGTCCTGTGCCAGTGTTCGCAGAAGGGGAGCTTAACCTTAGCACATAATGAAGTAGAAGCTGGAGGAAGCAAGAGGGGATCTGTGCTATGCGAAAAGCGCTAACACTACCAACCCGCTTTTATCATATCTTTCTGTCCATCACCCACTTGTCCGAAAACAAACTGGACAGCAGTTACATCATATTTCATTTTACTTTTAGTACAGTACCTTAATTTGGACCTTAATTACCCAGCCTTCGTGCAGATTTGCACATGCACACAATTGTATTTGTATATCTTTGTATTTATTGTATGTATTGTCTTTGTCCTTTGTGTCTATGCAACCTGTCCCGTGTCTTGTCTAATGTCCTTACACTTTTGTATAATTTTCCACCTATTCTGCACTGGAGACTTGTTGAGTTGAATTGGACTGAATTGAATCACACTGAGAGGACAAAACAGGAGGACAAAAACACTATCCGATAAGACTTAAGTGTTTTTTCTAACAGTTATAAAACTATGCTACAATATGCAGGTTCTATGAGCTGTTGCAGTGGCATAAAATAGCCAATAAAAAAGAAAATGTATTGTTTTTGTTCCACAACTCAACCATAAAAGGAAAATTAGCATGTTTCATTCTGAGACTACATAACAGGGTTGTAAAAAGGCTTGTAAAACTTAACTAAATTTATCCCTAACCAAAGTGACATGCTTACTAATTTCATCAGGGATTACATCAGGGAACAGCCT